>NC_088302.1:8554504-8850513 GCF_032854445.1 Liolophura sinensis | reverse complement strand
ATCACTTTTTATTTGATTTATTTACGTATTTATGTACATGCCTGAGTACATTTCACTTATATAACAGCAGCCATTTTCATGAATGGATAAAACCACGCTCTTCTGAGTTAGCACAAACCTTTGGTGAATTATTGACAAACAAAATCAGGTATGAGAAATGTCATATATTTGGAAGGCAAGTGGTCTTCATGGAACTTCATGTAACACGACAAAAGTAAGCACTGTCTACCAAGGGTCCAAGAGAAATGAAAGCAGGGGATTCTTGAAAATTCCCTGTCAGAGTGAGACTGAACCTAAATTTCTTGTCACATAGTGAATGAAAAGATAACGAATTTAATACATTTCACATTGTAACTCAGCCCCAGTTAGCTCCCCTTATTCATTTGAACGGGGTTTAATGCTGCACACAATTTCATTTGAATGAAGTTTTAGAGAGAAAAGCAGAGAGAGGGAAAGAGAAACCACCACACCAGACACATATGCCATTGTAAAGTTGTTAGTCATTCTGAACCAGCCAGCAAGAGCTGAACTCTACAGTGCAATCTAACATGTCTGACTAGTTAATAAGGGCTGAAGAACTTCAGACAGAAGTCATTAGACGGAGTGGCCAGCAAAACGCTGGCAAAAATTATATCCCTTGAAGTAAATGCACAAAAACATAAAACAAGGGACTTGATCTTTCATTTTTGATCACTTTCTACTGATATTACCTAGCTGCCACTGATTCACTAACAGTAACTCCGTACTCATTCTGAAACTATTCCACGCTGTCACACTCTAGACTGATTCTCTCAGACATTACCTTCCATTGACTCTCCGTTAGGACCCATAATATGCCCAGGGACCATTGGGGCACAGATCTGCGTAGCTCTCTGCATTAAACAAAGAAAGACAAAAGGATGTAATCCAGAAATGAATGCGGCCAGTACAGTCCACGCCTGTGATTAACAATATCAAATCCTACCTTTTTTTCAATAGTGTCAGCCTAAGCTCAAGTCTGAAGGCAATCACACTCTTGAAATTATGGTCATTACCCTATCTGCTGGCTAACATTTTAACTAAAAAAAACTTCTCTGTGATCCTGGCAGTTCACTGAGTCATATGTTTATCTCAAAAGAGTTTTTTTCTAAGCTTTTTTCTTACAACATACCCTCTCCCTTTTCTGGGCACACATCACACGGGTCCCCGCCCCATGCCTTCCCCTGGGTGCAGCAACACTCCGCCTTGGTGATGTTGATTCTGAGTGGTGACAAGCATGTTCCATCCACAAACCTCTGGAAGCACAGTCCTTTACGCATGTCTGTAAGAAAATGTACAAATATTTTATTTATTTTTATGCTGCCACTTCTTCCATCCTGAAGTCAGTTTTATGAGTAGTGGAAACAGGAGTAACCAGAGTAAACCATTAACCATTGGCAAGTTCCTGATGAACCTTCCTACATGTGCTTTACGGATACTCTCAACACATTGATGACAGACGAGTGTTGCTGACAACGTGTCACCAAGGTGGGCCACACATGCGGTGAGAACAGGGGAACATGTATAAATATATGTATAAAGAAATCTACCTATGCAGCATGATCACACATGCCAATGTAGTTCTGCTTACCCATACATTTTCTTCCACTGCTGGAGAGAACATAGCCAGGCCGGCAGTAACACTCAAACCCTCCATCTGTGTTCACACACTGGCCATTCTGACAAATGCCTGCCTCTGTTAGACACTCATTCACATCTGCCCACAGGGAAACAAGCAAGAGTATCAAATTAGCCGTACAGACATTCAAATTGTATTATTTTATATTTATAGCAAGACAATCTAAATATGTCCATATATTTATAAGGAAGCCATTCTGATGTCTAAAGTTCTCTGTGTCACTCGCTTTAAATGTGATCATTTCTTCAGTGTTTATTTTGTACATATTATATTTAAAACTTGCTGATCATTGAAGAAAGTGTAGATGGTGAAAATTGTATGGTCATTATTCAGTTAAGAAGACAAAAGCAAGCAAAGTTTTTAATAACTAATGATCAAAATCGTATCATTCTAATGTGCAGACAGGAATATCTTTAATATCCAATGGTGGGAGTGGTGTAAAAATGGGTCAAACAGCATTTTTTCTTTTTTTCTCTTATTTTTAAAACATGACAACTCACCAATACATTCTTGTTGTGAAGGTCCAAGCGTGTATCCACTAAAACAGTTACACAGGAACCCACCCTCCACATTCTGACAGGTACCATGGCGACAGAGGCCCGGGATATCCTGACACTCATTGATATCTACCAACAAAAATCTTACAACACTGTCAAATCCCAGACTGGTTGACATCATCCAGAAACTGATTTCAGTAAACATACTATTGTTTTCTACACCGGGAAAAAGTGATTCCCAAATAACACTAATACCATTAAAGTCAAAGCTATCAAATTGTGCAGAGAGATACTACAGATTCTATGTATCGATCATACAAAGCAAATTTTGTATTAAGCACTTCAACTGTAAAGTGGAAAATGAGAGGGGTCTCCATAACCGTGTGGATACATGTGGTGTGCAGCACAATGACTCAGGAGCCATCCACCAGTGCAGTTGCTGTGAGGTCTTGTCCAGCTTATGCTGGCTTCCTCTCTGCCCATACATGTATGTGGGAACGTCTACCAGCAACCTGCGGGTGGTCGTGCTTGGTCCCACCCAGCACCCCCCCCCCATCGAGGCCCTTGTATAATTGAAATATACTTGAGTTTAGTTTGCCTTTCTAATGTCTTTATTTAGCTGTCCTGATAATAAGACAGACAGGCTTACATCATAACAACAATACCAAAAGCAGCCCTAGTATCTCATGAGAGTTACATGAGAATTCTGCTTCAGAACTGATGAAAACTCCTGTGAGAAATGATTGCGGAGTACTTACCCACACAGTTCTGTCTGTCAGATGAGATCTTGTAACCTGGCTGACAGCTACAGGTGAAGCTGCCAGGTGTGTTGATACAGCGACCATTCTGACACAAGCCAATCAGAGACCGGCACTCATTAATGTCTGGGAAAATGAAGGGGGACAATTGAAAATGAACTCACAGCATAAATAAGCTGTTTGGTTACATATTCATGTTCACAGATCTTACTGTACAATGCAGGAGTCACAGTCATAAATAAACTTCAGCAACCCAGTTTCACATCCAATTTTTTATGAAATGACATACTGATATTGTCAACGTTATAATATATCATAATGTTATGATTTTATGAAATAAACTACACAAAACTGACTTTTGACAGTCGACCTTCAATTCACACCCCATGACCAGACAACTGCCAATCATCTGGCTCGTCTGAGAGGGTAGATATTTCCCCATGAGTAGACACATTGTTCTGGAGATGAGAAGTTTACTATGGAAAAAACCCTGCAAAACATTGCCAGAGATTGGACGATTTCTACTTCCATCTTATAGACAGAAAATGTCTATGCTTGAGTCTGAACAAGATGTGTGAGGACTAACATGATTTACTACATATAAGTATATGCAAGTGAGGAAAAAAGTCTGAAGACAACACTGGACTCACCAAAGCAGTCTGCATTCTCTGTGAGTGTGAAGCCTGGGTGACAGATACACTCATAACCCCCAAGGTGGTTTTCACAGGTTCCGTTACGACAGATACCCGGCCTCACTTCACACTCATTGATATCTGAAAACAATTGAGCCAGAAACAAACGGATACAGTACATTACCTTCAAATGAAGGTACTATTCACCTGATAGTGCACTTTGAGTTACATGACACATAGAAACAACTTTACTGTTCAAGTGGCTTACCAGCAAAGTTTCATTTACTGTTGCTGTCTTTTCAAATCTGCTGCTGTTTACTGTTGCTGTCTTTAGCAACAGATCAGTGGTATCCTGTAAACAAAGTTTTCTCATAATACCTCCAATCACTTGTACTCACCTATACAAGAATCTCTACTGGAAGTCAACTTGAACCCATTCTGACAGATACAGGAGAAACTTCCCACCAAGTTCAAACAATTTCCATTGGCACATACATCACGAATCTCCTCACACTCATTTACATCTGTAATAAAAGTGAAATAAATATGGCTTACTTTTCACAAAAGATTTTTTAGGGCATAATGGATATGGTCTTCCTCATGTTTTAATTTTAATCCAGCATTTAGTCTCAGAGTAGAGTTAACGATGAATTCATCAAATCTGATTTTTGTTTATTGCCATGCCACAATAAAAGGAATCACAAGCTACAAAAGTCAATGTTCTAAGTTTCCACATAATTTTCAATCTGAAACTGAAATATATGGGATTTTTACTCTCAGATTTCTGTATTGTCTCTGGCTTCATGACATATATCTAGTCCAAATAAACTGAATATAATTTGATTAAGAGGCATGATGAAAAACACGGAGCAAGCAATATAAACATGTCATACTTCACATTGTACATCCTTGGAAGTCACTAAAAAATTGTGGCCCAAAATTAGCTGAAAACTACAGCAAATTGTAAGAATTAGAAAGAAATAAAATAAGAGGGTCACTAATCCTGACCATTAAATGTAAAAAAAGAAAAAAGGAGAAATATGGAGATACACACTGTAACTGTACAAAAAAGAACAAATGCTATGCTTTGCGCTATGTAGTTTACTACTCATGCTGAGGCCCAAAATCTTATTATACTCATTACAAATTATATATTAATGGCACAAGAGGGATTTAATGTTCAAGCTCTCCACCCCAATTAAGTCCTTACCCACACAAGATCGCTTATCTCGAGTCAGGTAGTACCCCTCAGGGCATTCACATAAGTAACTCCCTGGAACATTGATACAGGCAGAGTTCCCATTACATGGCTCCTGCTCACGGCACTCATCAATATCTGCAAATCAAAGACAGATAGTCAGTTTGTGTTTTAACAAGACATTTCCTGGAAGAAACTAGGAGAATATTAAGTGTATCAAGTAGAAGAATAAATGTACAAAATTCAGTACAATTACTAAAATTTGGTATATTTATTCTAAGGACCACAAGATATATACGCATATATAAATGTACATGGTTTTACAATCATTTGAAAATCAATGTTGATGGCATTTTGATATTTTACTCATATTTCATTGAAATGGATGACAGTGAAAATTACTTGATTAAAAATACCTTCACCCTTTAATTTCATTATAGGGCTAGATTCTGTATGAAATAAAAAAATTGTTCTTGATAATACCGAAAATAATCATAAATACACCAATATCTAACAGTGTTTTTTTTTTCAAAAGGTAGTGTTTTGTACTGTAACTCTAGACTACATATACATGTACTACTAAGACGGTCTCAGTAAACAAAGCATTTCTCACTGGTTATCAACCAATCAGGCAAAGTCTACATACAAACACACAACTTGTCAATTTGTCAAAGGGTAAAAGCCCCCACCCACATCATATATCACTCGGCCGGGTCTGACCCACATCACATCAAAGTTTTGTATCCCAATTCCTCACCAGTGTGACATACTTACTACTTATGTCCTAGTATATAAAGAAGTTCTTAAACAGATTCTCAAGAAAGTGACTTACCAGCACAGATGTAGGCTGCAGCATCATACCTGAAGCCCGGGAAGCACTCACACCTAAAGCTACCCTGCGTGTTGATGCAGCGGCCATTGCGACACAGACCTGGGATCAGCTCACACTCGTTCAGGTCTGACAGCAGAAAACAAGCATTTATTACCAGTAGACAACCAGTGTTTATTACCAGTAGACAACCAACATTTATTACCAGTAGAAAACCAGTGTTTATTACCAGTAGACAACCAGCATATATTACCAGAAGTGAAAGAGCATTTATCACCAACAAACCATGATAACATTAACAATATAGATGCTGAAAAACATATTAGGACATGTACTTGTTATCAAATCACTAGAGTTCCCATGCACACAAACATTACCATTCAGAACATGCAGATGTAACAGTTTAAGAAAAAACTGTTATTAAAGCACTAGTAACATCCCATAAATACCTGGAGCAAATAAATAATACAATCCAAATGTACAGATTCAGAAAAATTGTAGTTTGCAACAAACATGTCAATACAATTATAAAGAAATACTTACATTTATATATAAACACTGCTTAAAAATAATTTTCTTACACACACTGCACATACCAACAGATTCACTTACCTGGTGTGATTCGAGTCTGTCCTCTCTCCTTCCCGCACAAGGCCCCAAACTCCGCTACAAAATACACGCTTCAAAATCATCATCAAAGATTTGACTCCAATACAATCAAGAAAAACAAATGAAAATTTAGTTGTCTCTCAGATCAACTAAAGAGACGTTGTTGATTTTAAGGGCCACCAGATATATAGGCATATCTACATGTGTAGATCTGAAAAGAATGTTCGGTTGTTTGTTCTGTCTGTATACTGTGGTAGTGCATGTAAATATATATTTGGTGATCTTCCGCAAAATAAAACCACGAGTGTATGATCCTGTTTATCCAATAGAATTATTATAAGACTATAAAACAATGTAGGTTCTGGTTCGGGCTATAGCTTTGTGAGTCAAACATGCAAGACTCCCTGTTCCATTACACTGGGTACATAGAAATAAAATTCATTTTCACATGGTTAATTTGCATACAAGTACACTCAGACATTGTTGCACATTACCAGTGTAAGCCCTAATGATCTAATGACAGCATTCATTGTGTGGAGATTGGGGTATCAATATTATAAGCGACAATGTATTCAAATATAAACAAATATGATGTCGGCACTGTATACAAATCACAATCAAAGGACATGTCGACCTGATCAGACCACAGATGTATTTTACAATACCTTCAATGGTTATGAAATCACATAAATACACCCAATTTAACATTTTTTGTGGTGGTTTAATTGACTGAAATGTCGAAGATACAAGGAAATAAATATTAACGATTTGTGTATGTGTAAACTAATTGAAATTTAATTGTAACTCACTGTGAAGGTATGTATTTGAACTCATTGAAATCTGTCTGCTAGACTAGATCTGGCTGGAGATCTCGCAATGAAAACAAGACTACAAGTCACATCAAAGGATAATTCCCTCCCCATTCAGGGCAAGCCAGACATACCCAGCAGCCCAGTCTGGTCGTCTTCAGCAGCTAACAATGAGGCTCAAAAAGGTGCTTCTTTACATATGTGCACAAGGGTATAGGCCTATATGTTCACCCTGTTTCTGTCACATGAAGTGAACAAAGGTCTGTACAAGGATTTATTTCAGTGTATGGTTGAGAAGCTGAATGTACACTTTGAGTCCTTGAAGAAGTGAAGTGTTATCCAATATTTCAATATTCAATAATTAAACATGTACCATGAGCCTACAAGGTTTAAATGTGTTTAATCAGCCATATTGAAATTTTCTTCTCTACATGCATTCCAATATTCAAGGTATTTCAAACAGGAGTATAAATTTGCAGCTATTTGATCAGTCTCTATCTTTTGATATCTACTACATCTAAATGAGTAATAGCACTGCGCTATAGCCCACACTGGCGTCCCAAATGAACCCCTTCAATACAGGACAACGTGTGGGAAAATTTCCTAATGTATACAGAATGAACTGCCAATCAACCATTATTCCCGCCAAAACCATGCAGCTGTGATAATTCCAAGGGGCAGGTCACTGAAAGTAAATAATGTAACTGGTCAATGTTGAATTCTTTCAGTTACAGACAATTGACTGTAAGCTCTCAGGAAATGTTAGTGTGTCATTTACAGTAATACAATGTTTAAAAATTGTTGCAATGTACTAGTACATGTATGTGAAGCTTGTGATGGGTGTATTTCTATGCCTGCATCCATTTCCACACCTGCAGACACCATGTTCATGTATTACAAATCACAAACATTTAAAAACAAGCATGCAGTCTGGGTGCTTCTGTCCGCAAATGCTTTGCTTTCACCTAAATGTTTTTTTATCGCTTGGTCAGATATGTAAAACGTCTTGAACAATCTCCCTTGACTTGACAAGACAGTCGTAGCTTCAGATTTAGCTCATAGGCGATTGCTAAAGTGTTTAAGACTGACTTGTTTCCTTTCAAACCACATCCCATGAATGTGTCCGATTGTTTGGACCTGCCGGTTATGCTTACAAAGCCAGCCAGCCAGCTGTTCGTAGCAATAGGACACGAACGGCATGGATCCTACATCGGCACACCACCTTGTCTGACCCGCCGTTCCAACTTATGAGCTCTTCCCTTACACTGACCGCTATCCATTTTGTGGTACACTGAAAGGCCAATTATGCACCCTTGGCTCTCTCCTATATGCCTATATTCATATCAGCCCAATTCTTCCACACAGTTATACACAGAGCGAGTATAATTCTGACATACGTGAGCCTTCAACGGGACATGCGTGACACGGATTATTCCAGGCTCGTCCGATAGAACAGCAGCACTGTCGCTTGGTGATGTTGGTGGACATAGGATTCTCACAGATGATCTGGTAAGGTGGACGGGTTGTGTTCAGGTAGTCAATGTAACAGTTAGACTTCCTCATATCTGGTAAAAACAAAACAACCAGCAAAGTAAACAGCCTTGTACAAAATAACCCATTAACCTTTTTGCATAAGACAGATCAACTTTCAGTGCAATTTATGTATATTTTTGATTTTATTTTGGAGACAAAACTACATTGGTTGGATTGGCCCGTTTCAGGGCTGCAGATAAGTATAATTTTATCAGTCAACTTTATTCATTATAATTATTGTATATGTTCCCAGTGTAACATTTTACAGAGTGTGATTAAGACAATACTCTTGCTTTCCTCTCCGACCATACCTGGGAAGGTATGGCAGCAACCTGCTGATGGTTGGGAGTTTCCACCGTGCTCTGCCTGGTTTCCTCGCATGATAATGCTGGCAAGCCTTGTATCAGTAAAATATTACTGAGGACAGCGTAAAACATCAAACAAATAAATAAATGTGATAATAGTTTTGAAATATGATGCAAATTTCTGTAATAACAAAAACCAAGCATACCCATACAGTCTCTCTCGGATGGCATCATCATGTGACCAGGGGGACAGACACATGTATAGTTGCCTTCTCTGTTAATACACGTTCCAGGGCCACATAAACCAGGTATCACCTCACACTCGTTGATATCTAAAAACATCAGTCACATGTACAAACATAAATGAATTTGGCACTAATCCATTAATATGAAACAGTTTATTATTTAAACTCAACTGTAGATGTAAAATATTTAAAATATATCTATTAAAAATTAACTTTAATACAAAACTATGTACTCTAAAAGTCTCTCTCTCTCTTTATTTATGTTTTTTTTTCTTTATTTTTTTGTGTAGGTTATTTATTTATTTACTAAACTGTATTTCCATGCTATCAGAGCACTTCTGGTCATCAGTCTGGTCTTGGAATCACACAAACCCAAATCAAAACATGCTTACAGTGACTGTCTACATCACGTATGGTTGTGACATGGCAAAAACACGCAGAATTTTAACACAGCTTTTTAACAAATTTGTGATCATTGCTTTGTTTTTTTCCAAAAAACCCACTACATCTGCTTTGAAGAGCGAATGTGTGGGATCCTGAACTCATGGACACATCGTGGTAACTTGGATATATGGACACATCTGACAACATAAATGAACACATTTATTTACTAGGTTTCCAAGCTGAAAGCCTGTTGTTCTCGACCTAAAATATCATAATTATTCTTTTCAGCCAGCATTTATGTTCTTCTTATAGAAAAACATAAATCGCAATTGTTTGAAGTTTGGCAGCAAAATATTTGCAGATAATATCTAGGATAACCTAGGATAAGTTGAGGATCCCATGCTGAGCTGCCTAGTTATCTGTCCCATGTTGACAACCTTACCTACACACTGGAGCCTGTCCTGGTCTAGGGTGTACCCATCAGGACAGACGCAGGTGAAGCTGCCAAACGTGTTCTGACATCGGCCACCTTTACACACATTTGGGATTTCAGCACATTCATCAATGTCTGGAAAACAAAAACATTACAAGTTTGTCTCATCTAAGCTGTAGTCACACAATCCTTATTCAAACATGTTTACATGGGAAACACTTTCAAGATAGCTTGTGAATGCAGATTGGATTAGATGTGAAATAAAGTACATGTAGATCCAATGAGATAACTTCCAAGCTATTCTCTTGCAATAAATGAGTACCGAGTACATCACAAAATCATCACAAAGGCTGGAATGAAAAACTGCCCACACAGCTTTGACCTGAGGTACATTAGGCAAAAAGGGTTCCCCCAATTCAATGAAGAGTGTCTTGTCCAACTTCAAAGTATGCTATACAGTTACTGTATTAAATCTCCAGTTTCACATTTTTCTAACATTTTGTTTGACTCTGATTGATTTATCCACCTTATAGGGCCACTTAAAGAGTTTTTATGAAGTTTAAATAATTTCTTATCAGAAAAAAAGACAGAAGAAAGTATCATCATTATGCCTTCATGTGTATGTGTTTCTGAATGAAGATTTTTACCCACCATACTTGAGGTGAAGTGCAGTAGTGTTCTTAAACAGGACATAGAATGTGATTATCACATTAAATAATAGCCCACAGAACCAGTGCACACAGGTTTCAGATTTGCCACTTTGTGCACAGCTGATTGCTCACCAAAATAACACTTGGAACAAAAGTTTAGGTTTTCATTGTACTTTTGAAACTTGTGTGACTTTAAAGTGAAGTTATTACCACAACAGTCAACACAATTGCTTGACAATAATCTGTACAAGTCATCTGGCAACATCTTACATTCATTCAATGATGAGATGTATGTAAGATGAAAAAAAAAATCATTTGTCATTTTTAGAACTTGTATTGCGAGAAAAATCCAGAATTATTTCTTCTTCAGGAGTTCCTATCTTTGTCTTCTGCATATTACTGACCTTCCAGAATAACCGTGACAGTGTTAGGCCTGAAACCTGGACCCCCAGGGCAGAGGGCATTGTATTCAGCTGATCCATTCCTAGGGCAGGACTCACAGATCCCCGGGCCTCTGTCACCCCAACCCCTTCCCACTGTACAACAGCAGGTGGCCCGTGACAAGGATGACCCAAGCACATCCCGGCATTGCCCAGTCCGGCTGTATAAGGGGCTGTCCAAGTAACATGTGCCTAGACGCTTGTCTGCAAAGATATTGTTGAAGCTTTAATCAGAGCAACAAAAACTGATGAGAATGAACTTGAAACGGACAATATTCCTTCATGTAACATTACAAAAATGAGATAAAGGAAAATGACTACGTGTAGTTGCACCTATAAAAAGAGTACTCTTGAGGCAGAGTCAGTCTTCATGCACATTCCCTTGCAGGGAAAAAACTACAATTACACTGGATGCAGAATCTAGCTTGTCTGTCTACTTAACAAATTATCTGTAAAACAGTTACATGTGTACACAGCCAATCAACTTCCATTCACTTCATAGGCACACCTTCATGTATTGAACATGTAAGAAATCTGCACATTAACATCACCTTGGCTGCCAAACAATGACTTACTTATACACAACTGCTGTGTATAGGTAACAATGTTGAGGACACCAGACAAGACATTCCACCCACACATAGTTTCGGTTATGCAGTCCTAATACCGACAGGTTTATTATGCTGCAACACTAAAACACCATGATGAGGACAGCAAACGACACCCCACCCAGACACAGTGTACATGTACATGTAGGCTGAAGTGTCAACTGTCCTCCCTCAGGTATGGGTTTACTGTTTATATTTGACTCACCTACACAGCCTGTGCCCGTAGGATTCAGTTCGTAGTTAGGGGGACACTGGCAAATGTAGCTGCCCTGTTTGTTTATACATGTTCCATACTGACAGTTATCTTTATTCACACACTCATCAATATCTGCAGAGGAAAGAGGGACATGACACTTCAAAATCTGCATTAGCTCAAATTCGCACATGAATCAGGTGATTGCAATTGATGATTTGTGAATATTGTTCCTGACTTAAGATGCCCCGAAGATACAGACAGACAGAGCAAAGTAAAGACATCACATCACAGAATGGAACATGAAAAAATGAAGAACAAGTCAAGTACATGTAGAAACACATCTTTATCTTTAGCTTTATCTTGTTTTCAGTATAATAAGCTTATTCATATGCATTAATGTGATGCAAAAGTTGAACAATTGTAAATCAGGAGGGCTACAGGAGTCTGTGAGGTTCCCAGAGAATCTGTGCTTACCTGTACAATTTCCCCCAGTCACATCCAGTTTGAAGCCAGAGTTACAAACACAGCGAAACATCCCAAATATATTCTCACACTGCCCATTAACACAGAGGTTTCTGAACATGTCACATTCATCAATGTCTGTAATGCAATTACACAACCTGGCATAATAAATGTCTTAACATGAGTTTATTATTGATGTACATACATACTCCTGTCCATGTAACATTATAAACTCTTGGGGAGATGCAAAAGTCAAGAATTTGGCTTGATTCGCGAATATTTTACCACCACAAAATATTAACAACATGTAACAGTTGCCTACATGTTGGGCAGTAGTCTAGTATTAACCATCACGTAGTTCCACACTATAATTTAGTAACCACTTAATAATGAGTCCCATATTATAAAACACTGGGCAGTTGTAAAATTATTACCCAATGGGCAGTTGTAAAATTATTACCTAATGGACAGTGGCACATTAATCAAGAATATCTCCCTTAAACGATGCCAGCATTAAGGCGGAAGGAAACTGGGCAACGCCTGGTATTAAACCCATCACCATCCGAAGGTTGCTGCAGACCTTCGGCTGAAGAGGAAGCCAGCATGAACTGGAGTTCAACTCGCAGTGACCGCACTGTTAAGAGGCTCCTGGGTCACTGTGTCGCGTTGGCACACTTACCACCTTGGGCACAGAGACCCTCCAGTGTCACATATAAACTGCTGGGTAGTTGCAATTATAAAGCTCTAAGCCTTTGCTCTTTAGCACTGTCCACTGCACAAAGATGTATATCAGGGCCATATCTAGAGCCATTTTGGCTCCGGAAAACTAATCAATCTCACAAGAAAAATTGAACAAAATATGACTGTTAACCAATAAAAAGTTTCTTCCATACAAATTTCCTTCATTCTTGAAAGCTCTCAGAAAGGACCACTCCGAGTTGCATTTTACAAAATTTCTTTATGCATGGTCACAATTGGGATTAATTTTTTTTCCACATATGGCCTTGTATATATACATGTGCAGTCAAGTAAAATAAAGCGTCTCCAGTACTTACCTTCACAGGCCCTGTCGTTGTCTGTAGGGGTGAAGCCCATGTCACACTCACACCTGTACCCACCGGGGAAGTTCAGACACTGACCATTCTCACACAGACTCGGGTTAAGGCTACACTCATCCACATCTACAAAAAGCACGATCACATAGCCAACATGTTAAAACATTGGCAAGTTTTCGAGTCAGGTGTAATAATGGGATGACGCTCATATAACTAATGAGTGATCACGGATTCATACATACCATATTTACGAACTGATATTCAGTTCATAAATTTGAGTTTAAAACTGAATTTTCTGGTTTGAAACTGAATATTTTCGTAAGAAATTCAATTTAAATAAGAGAAATATTTATACTTGATTTACTCATATTTTAATACACCATATGCATAGTCCTCCAGCATGTGGACATTCACTATATTATAAATCTATTATATAAACCAATTTAAGCACTTATCACAGATTTGAAGGTACATGTAAAGCAAAGACATGAACATCAACAAATTAACAAACTTTAACAATTTAACAGCTTTAACAAACCGTATACAGTTTTAATTATAATACACTGGATAATTACTACAAATGACTGCTCACCTCTGCATTCGTATCCATCCCCACTGAAGCCTCCATCACAAACACACCTGAAGCTGCCGTCAGTGTTAATACAGGCTGCGTCAGGATCACAGCCTCCATTACCACGCAAACACTCATTGGTATCTGATCAAGAAATTACAACATGAAAGCTCACAAACTTAACACATAACTGTAAAACTGCATGCAATTTACCGACACTACATAGACTATGTCCATGTCATCCCTTTCATGCTGTACGCTGATTATACATGATTTGGCTTCAACAACTGGAGATTTATAAATTCAAGTCTGATTAAAATTTCATTTATTTATTCACTGACTGGTGTTTTACGCCGTACTCAAAAATATTTCACTTATACGACGGCAGCCAGCATTATGGTGGGAGGAATCCGATTAACATTTCAGTACCGTGCCATACATGTATGTTATAAATGTTTAACAGTAAGGATAACAACTCAAGTAGAAACTTATTCTTGCTGGAGTACATATCACATCTTTTATTGAAAGTCGCATCTACTGAATGACATGAATGACCAAGTTCCCTTATTAAGTATGGACTTTAAATCTGGCAAGTTATATTTATAACAAAAAATATATAAATAAAACAGAATGGGTACAGACCTAGGCAGACCAAGCCATCTCCAGTGAATCCCGGTTTACAGTCGCATTTGTATGATCCCTGGGTGTTGATACAGAGAGCATTCTCATCACAGGCTCGGTCCAGAGCGTCACACTCATCCAGGTCTGCGAGAACAAAGAGAAAAGTCATAGTAAACCACAGTTCTTCCGCACAATCTTGACATCTCTTATGTAATTGCTAATCTAATTTTTTTCTAACTCTCATGTTTCTCATGGTAATGCTCTAGCTGCTCCAATAATGTGTTATGACAAAAACAATACTGGGATATAAATATACTCAAGAAGCCACATTTATTTATATTAGATAGGGAGATCAAGGAATGTAATAGTCTGAAAAAAATTCACATATCCCCAGATTAAGACCTGGATCTTTGACATGTTATATACATCTACGTACCAGTACAGCCTGGGGTTCCTGGTTTGACAGAGTAACCAATGTTACAGCTACACACAAACGAACCAGGGCTGTTCTGGCAACGGCCGTTCAGGCAAAGGTTCCTGTTCAGTCTGCACTCATCCACATCTTAAATACAAAACAGGATAAGTTAACAGCCACCTGTAAGGCAAATTTTGGCTGCTTTACTTTCTGCAGGCCTCACATTGAAGCTCTGATTCGATACTACTTTCATTGCCGGATTCCACAAACCAAGTACAATCTCTATTCTCATAAAGTCACATTTTGTGAATGTAGGTTTTACTGAGTTTGGGGTATGTTTTAAGCAGAAATCAGAGTAACTGGGTAGCATAAGATGGTAGAAATATTGACAGCCATGAGATTTTATGACAGAAAAGCAGGAGTGCCTGGTTTTAAAAGACAGCTACATCCTAAATAAGTAAGGAACTGAGGCAGATATACAGTTGTGCCAAAAACACTAGGATTAGTATTTCCACTTGAAAAAAAATAAACTGAACATTCACTTTATTATAAGGAGACCGTCTCACCTATACAGAGCTTCTGGTCTGGAGACGGCATCCAGCCTCCAGTGCAGATGCACCGATATGAGCCAGGTAAATTAGAACAGCGATTTCCTTCACAAATATCCGGCGTTTCCTTGCACTCATCCACATCTGAGAAAATTACAACACTCTACATAAACAAATCATTCAAGTCATTAATCATTCAGAATGGTCAGAACATGGTCTACAAAAGCTGCAATCATATAAAACAAATCATAAAAATAATCCAAACACAATCTGGCTTTTGGAATCTTCCAAATTTATTTATTTATTTGATTGGGGTTTTATGATATACTCAAGAATATTTCACATATATGACAGCAGCCAGCACTAAGGTGAAAAAAAAAAAAACAAGCAGAGAATGGGGAAAACCCACAACCATCCGCAGGTTGCTGCAAGACCTTCCCATGTACATTCAGAGGGGAAGCCAGCATGAGCTGGACTTGAATTGACAGCGACTGCATTGGTGAGAGGCCACAGAGGCCCCTTCTTAGAAACGGAAATAATAAATGTTCAAATCCTAACTGGTAACTGGAGAAAACCTCTGTAGCCTTGCAGAAACAGAGGATAGTTTCATCACATATCAAAAACTAGCAAAGTATGGCATGATTTCTTGACCATGTGCTTGTATAAAAGACTTTATTCACACAAATGAATGACACATTATTACTGTATTTTTACCTAAGGTTTAGCTTTATTCAAGTGACACATTTTCCTTGATTCTGATTGATTCATCCACCTTATAGTGCCACTTCCGGTGTTCTTTTTTTGGGGGGGGGGGAGTTAGATAATTTGGATCTGTTTCTTATCAGAAGAAGACTTAAAGAGTTTGGCATCCAAACATACCATTTTCTTTTTGCTTCTAAAAGTGCATTTTTCCAGGCCAGACTTTAGGTGAAATATGCTATTTTCTGTTTATTAGACTAAAGACTGGCTGTACCTCCACATCTCCTGTGATCAGGCATGAGGAGGAACCCTGGGTTACATCCACACAGGTGACTTCCCGGTGTGTTGATACACAGATCCTGGCAACCTCCATTCCCATCCAAACACTCGTCAATATCTGAGCAAAGAAACAAACCAGTCACATGGCAAAGTCATCATCAAAGACAGGCAAGTCTACAGTTCAATCAGACAATTATTCTGGACAAGTAAAGGCTTCATGGGTCATACAAGGAAATCATTTGCTGTTACAAATAAAGTCTCTATCATCTGACCCAATAGCATGATAGCTACTAAATGCTATAGTCAATCGCCAGGTTGAGAAGTAGAATCAAGGCAAAGTACACCAAGAATATAATTCTAGGGTTACTTATTCTATTCTCTTACTCAATATCCAGATATTTCCATTAAGTGTACAAGAAACAATATACAGTACTATCATTTGACCATTACTGCCACAGCTGTAAAACCTTTGCAAGTAACAGAGTAGCATGTCACTAGTCTACTTGCAGTTGTGTGGATTTGACAGGATTTGCAAAACACTGAAAGATCCTGTAAACCAGCCACTATTCACTGACTACAGTGTGTGCCAACACCTTTTATTGGCAGATGGCAGTGGTAAGCTAGAAGTCAGTTACTGGTGAGCTTGGGGCTTGGCAGCCAGAACCCCTAGTCAGGACGAGGAAGGGATAGGGGAAAGGGTGTTCAGAGACCACAGGCCTTCACTGTCGCAAATGACTTCACCACGATTTACTTTGAGCATTCCTTTACTTAATCAGAATTAAATTAAATTAAATTAAACAGGTATTTCAACTGCCATTTATTCACAGAAACAATATGACTATATGCACATGTGTGTACATAAATCTCTTATCTGCCTTTCCTTCAGGGCTACATAGAAGTACGTTTCTCGTTTAGACCCACAAATACTTTCAAAATCAGACTATGTACATCTTCAGTAAATCCGGTAAATTCCACCAAGGCATTTCTAAATGAAGTGTAATTAACTACTTATGTACTGAATTATATAAGGGTTGGATGCTTAAAAGTTTAATCTGCTGCATTTCATGGACAATTCTTTTCGACAGACGAAATTTCCCTCCACATTTTTGTTGTACTGCCTACAGTCAAGCTTGGCTTTTGTGCCAAAAGAACAATTTACCATCAATCAGGCACATTCGCACTTGTTCGGCACGTATGCACTAAAAACTTTACCAGTTTATTTTTCTTTGACAATATACAAATTATCACTTTGCAAACAATTGAAATTTAGGGCCGGGCGCAAATGGAAAGATATATTAAGGGCAGGGTGGCTGAGATAAGGGGCAGGGCGACCAAGTTCAGGGGTAGGGTGCTGTGCCTCATGAAAAACGCCTAGTAAAGGGTCTGCTGGGTGATACTGTATTATGCCAATTAACCCTTCCAGTCAATTACTGACAATGGTTTCACAAGGTATTCAACTGTGAACATAAATATTGTGAAACTGTAGAAAAAATGTCTCATATTAAGGTATTGATTTGTGGTTTTGAAATGGTAAATGTGCACTGCATGCAGACAATTACCAACAGCCAAATATGTACGCTGAAAACTAATTTAATGTTTTAATGGGAAATAACTCTAACCAACACAGGTGGTCTTCAGCTCGTTGGGTTGGTATCCCTCCAGACAGATGCATTGATAACCTCCCATGAAATTCTCACAGATCCCATTGGAACATAGACTGCTAGCTGCAGAGCACTCGTCCACATCTGTAAAAGTCAAATCACAAGACACTTGCATATAGTATTCAGGAAGAAAGCCCTAACAAAGCTTTAAAAAGGGAATTTCTGGGTAAAATGCGGATATCTCACTAGCCCTAATTCCTCTGGCTACAGGCGGCCCTTTCCACAAGAACAAATTATACATTTTGGACATTTATGACTGATTTCCTTCCTAATACAACATTAATTTTTAAGTGAAAAAAAACACTTAAATTGTGCACCACCGAAAAGCTCCATGGATCTTTCATTTCATTGTTTTTCATGGAACATTACAGTAAATTTACTTTCATCTTTTTATTTATATACACATGTAGTACATGCACATATATTAGATGCTATTGTAAATTTTCACTATTGCCAATGTATAAAAAAATTCTGGCAATACTTTGTTATATTCATTCACACATTGACAAACAAATTCTAAATTTGATAGTGTAACCCTCTATAGGTAAGGTTTTCATTCATTCCTCCACTTCCTTTACATACCTTTACAGTATCTGCCATCTGGGGTGAGTTCATGGCCGTCGGGGCACTCACAGTGAGAACCCCCTGGGGTATTGACACAGGTGCCTCCGCGACACAGGCCAGGCTGGTCCACACACTCGTCTATATCTGTTATCAACAACCAAAACACAATCCCACTTACAGCTGTTGGCTAAAACTTTTTTTGTTTTGTTTATTTGATTGATGTTTAACACAGTGCTCAAAAAATTTTTCAACTGCATGGCAGTGATCAGGTTTACATTTCCAGCAAACAAAAGTACAACACTGTCCTTTGTCAAATATCATCTCACTAAAAGCTGCAGTCAAAGCAGTGGGAGCTGGATTTGGACATGTGATTTCTCTATAGTGGCCACAAAGTCAGTTTATTAAATCAAATATCAGCTTATGTATGTAATTTTCTTTAAAAAGGTGATGTTTAGAAGTGAATTCTGGAGCAGTTTGTTGAAACCAGAGACAAGCCTAATTGTTGCCCAAAACATCTAAAAACTGTTCCAAATGTGCAGCTTTGTTACAAAAAAAAACAACAGAACCTCATGGGTGACATGGCTACAGAAACTTTGAAACATTAAGCTGATATCTGCTGCACTAATATGTACAAAGCATACATGTATATGATCACTAGTTCAAAACTGAAAGATTTGGTAACATAGTTCACAAAACATGTCACTTTATTTTGGTAGATATTGCATTTACATGTCCTGATTCTAACAACACAATAGCATATCACTTGACATATAATAGCTTGAATGACATGTGCTTGTATGTCCCGCCAATACGGAGAGCAGTAACGAGACAAGTGACTTACCCATGCACATCTGCTCCATCATGACAGCTTCAAACCCATCTAGACATTCACAGCGGAACCCACCCGGCTGGTTAATACAGGTACCATTGGCACAGATCCCAAACGAGATACGACACTCATCAATGTCTGTAAGACAAGAGTTACACAAAAAGAATCAACAGCTTGTGTGATACAAGATCTCACCAATATCTCTAATAGAATAGAGCTCATGTCATTAGATGTTATACATCACAGAACAAACACCAATATCATACCAGCTAGAACCTGAGTTCTGTCAACATTAGAGAATAACTGAGGATGGAGAAGCATCAAAAACCTGATAAACAAGATGCTGCACTCATCAATATCACATACACATGACATAATACACTTACCACTACCAATATCTGAGAAAGACAGAGATAAAATCTGCCAAATGCTATCCAATTTGAATGCATTTGATTTGACAAACAAGTTAAGGCAATCATTTACATGTATAAAACACATACGAAACATGGCATCTGATCATGTATTTTTTTAACAGTACAGCGCATGCACAACAGCAAATAAGGGTGTGCTATTTCACGTGGTCTGATTGCGCTTTGGCAGTACCCTGTACGCGCCCAGACTGTACACTGTAGTGTCTGTAGTCTTTTGCAGCTCTGTACGCGCTCTGGCCTGATCACTGAGACATGGCCGTGGCACCTCATGGCCGAAACAATATACATGTCCACCTGCGAAGGGTTACCACATATCCGCAATCTGTTCAATACTGCAGACGTATTATTTCTGTTGGAAAACACGCAGGAATGAATGGTTCCAGATATATATGGCTGTAAAATACATGAAGAATTATAGCTTGTTATGATTATTTTGGAATAATTCCTGCGGTCATTTGTTCTCTTATTTTAAAAACCAGTTACAGAATGCGGTCACGTGCAGAAGGGGATGGCAGCATACACATGGAAATGTGTATAGGAAACTACTCGCACTAGCTCTGAATGTCTGTTTGTTTTTCATTTTCATACAGATCACTTTCAGAAAATGTATATGTTTTGTTTCTACAGTAAACTTTGTCGTTTATGATATACACAGAACGGTTAAAAATTTTTGATTACAGATTAACGTCACAATATCAACATTTCACCACATCGTGGCAACTTTATAATTGGAAATTAAATTTAATATGTAGAAAGTTTACCTCTAATGAAATAAAATCAATCACGACTGGCATGTTTTGTTGTGTATTTATATTACAGGATGTATGCTTCAACTCCAGAACTTGTGCAGACAGAAATCAGACTCGACAAGCTGAGTTTGCTCACAAGCAATCTTTTGTATCACTGGGTTTTCGCATGCATAAGTCAAACAAACTATACGAGTGTTATAGTGGTAGGTCATTGGTATAAATATGTTGCAGTATTGTTCTTTGATATATTGTTTTGTTCTACAAGTACAGCACCCGGCTGGAGTCGCAACGATCAAAGTTTCATTGGCATGGAGGATTACTATTTGAAGACAATTACAGATCCTCCGGCAGCCATGAACAGAAGTGAAAGACAGCATACATGCGGAAGCGGAAATATATATATATAAACCTACTCACACTAGCTCTCAAATGTTTTGACTTGTATTGTTTTTGTTTGTTTTTTTTGCTGATCACTTCTGGGACAGCAGAATTATTTACCAGCCACATGCTTTGTTGTATTTTTATATTACAGGGTCAATGCATCAACTCCAGAACTTTTTTGCCTTTCATCACAGGTTTTCAACTGAACAGATCAGTTTGATTTTCTGAAAACCATGAATATGGCGCGGTGCTGTTATTGTATGAATAAACCACATTTGCTCCTGACCGGGGTCCCAAACTTAACCGCCTGGGGTGTCTGTTTATTATTTCAAGATAATTACAGATTATCCAGCAATTAGACTGGCATGTTCGGTTGGGACTAAATTAGGTTTGCACATGGCAGAAGACTTAAAAGATTTACACTTGGTGTGAGGAGGAGGAGGACTCAAGATCATGCAGCTATACATGCACGTGCAACATTTCCATATGACACAAAAAAACATTGTTTTTGCCACTTGCCTCCATTTAAATCAAGTAATTAAGGTGAATATAAAATAACAGTGTGATAGGAAGTATACGTACCCACTGACCATCACGTGGGGAAGCATGCACACACACTCAAACATACATGTACACACGTCCCACCTTCCAAAGCACAAAATGTTAATACCGCTTTCTTTTTTGACATTCGTTACCTGCACATTCCATTTCCATTGCTTTGCCAATGTAACACCCAACATTGTTGCACCCGTACAAAAGCATTTTGTTCACGGAGTATTGGTAAATAGCTGAAAGAAGATCTGCTTTTCCAGAAGATTGCTGTGTCGCTGAGATAGAGCCATGACGTCCAGACGCACACAAATGTACAGTCTATGAGTTCTGGCTCACAATATTTCGTCACGTACAGGCTGGATTATTTAGTCCAATTTGTTGTGTAATCTTTTCCTTTAAATCTGCTTGATTTCCCAATTTAAGAATAGGACATCGGACTAGCATATTGTTGCAAAGCATTAATAGTGGCTGAACCAACTCCTATTGCAGGTTTCGAACGTGGCTTCTTGAAGTTCAGGTGCGAAGGGAAGATGTAGCAGATGAAGACAAAACACCTTAGGATGAGTATTTACTATATGGGGGTGGAATGGATCGAAAACTCTATACAGTTCTGGTTGTAAGGATCAGAAAAAGTAATCCCACCATACACAATGTATAAGCTTTAGACTTGTATTCATGCATAAGTGGTGACAGGTAGTAATTTATCTTCTCTACAAGGTACATAAATGAAGGAAACGACCACGTAGGCTCCTTTTTACAAAAGTTCTGCAAGCATGCAATTTACCACTTTCTACTTAGCAAAGCGTTTTATATCTTTCCATATCATTTTTTCACATTTTCTCAGAATGTCATACTAATATACATGGTTTTCTTGAAGGAATATATAGGTCAGTGCGCAAATCATGGAATGATGATACACTTCCCCAACAACTAATGTTACAGTATACACCTGTAGGCGGCAGTAAAATTCCACATGTATCTGCCAAAGTATTTAGATATTCCCTATGTAGTATTGATGAAATCCATTCAGATTTGGATTTAGAATAGTTTAAGGAAAGTGTTGAACGCATTCAAGTTCAGTACTTTGTGAATTCTGGAAGTGAGTGCCCTAATCTTGTTTATACTTATAGCCAGTTGTATATTTATTTATTTATTTATTTGTTTATTTGTTTGATTGGTGTTTTCTGCCATGCTCAAGAATATTTCACTTATACGACGGCGGTCAGGATTATGATGGGAGGAAACCCCGTTTAGGCCGGGGGAAATCCACAACCTTATATTTTGGTGATGTTTTGGCATCTCATCTATATTCCAGCTCATGTGTGCACGTGTTAATAAAACTTTAAAAACATTTGCGTTAGTGTCAATGGACGAAGGATACTTTACCCAAAATACCTACATGTACATGTACCTTAAAATATAAATATTTAAATATTTTCATTAACTAAAACAATCAAAAAATTTTAATGGCCGACATACCTTTCGACTCAGATTTATACAATGTGGTCTGACAGATAATTCTGACTACGCTAGAAGTCTGAAAGCGTACTGGCGGCTTGTGTCATTCGTCTTGTAATTCTCAAGACAGGTTTTACCGCCACATGGTCGCGGTAAGCTGCAGCATGTCAGCCGTACTACATTTATTTTCATGGCACAGGTAGATTATATTGTTCATTTTCTATAAAGGCATCACATAACTGAATGTAATCTGGCGCAAAACTATAGTTTTGCCAGGTAAAGATCGTAAACACTTATTGGCATCTTGCCTGCATATTCCAGTCCACCCATGCGCCTGAAAACAAAACCTGATAATCTTCATTTCAAGTAAGTGTGTGAGCGTATTTACAGATTGTGTCATTCTTTATTTTCGCGGCAGATTTCACTGCCAGGTGGTCATGGTAACCTGCATATTGCCAGCCGAAGTACATTTATTTTCAAGGCACAGACACTAGTAGTCTTACGTGGAAGGCAACTGCCTGCTGGTCGTCAACTTCCTGCAGTGTGGCAGCGGTCTGGGCGCGCTTTGTTAGTGGTCTGGACGAGCTTTGTCAGGGTGCACACAATTTGCTGTTGGGCGTGGGCTGTGCTGTACATGTATCTTCTTTTTCTTTGTTTTAATCTGCTGTACAAAGTTGTCTTATTTGGTTGAAATGCGATGATACACTAAGACTTATGTACACTACCTAAATTCATTTATTTCTGACCAGTCTACATTTTAACCCTCATTAAACATTTAAAGATTATGCTGATTTCATATGGCCCTCACCTGTACAGTTCCTGCCTGTGTCATCCAGCGCGTACCCCTGCTCACAGACACATGTGTAGCTCCCCACTGTATTGCGACATCGACCATTCACACACAGGTTAGGGAATGTCATGCACTCATTAATATCTGAAATAGTCACATATGTCCAGAGAACATGTGTGAGTCTGAAATGGCAATGTAAACATAATTTCTTGCAAAGTCTTACCTAAGAAATAATGGTTTTGTTTCCTACATATACAGTACTAGATTTAAATTATTTCCATAAATATTTACTACATGTAATATCAACTTTGTATTTCCGGCAGCTAACATCAGATAAAATCTACCTTTACAATTTAAAACAATTTTCTATTTACAAGGGCTTACGAAATATTTTTTAATCACATGCTAACCACAACCCAAAACATTTGGAAAATAAGGTAATTTTAAACCTGAAATAAGACACATGACCATCAAAAATGACAATTTGTTTCTTAATCTTGTTATTTCAGTATTTATCATTTCTTCTTCCTTCACTGTTTCATACCTGTCATGATGTCTTCTCCTGGTCTGCCACTGGGTCCATACCCAGGCTTGCCACCACACATTAATTTGGCCTCCTCTAAAAACAATTTAAATAAGTATTGTCATCACTGCTTTCTGGCAATCTCGAACTGTGAGGAATAGTTAATTCATAAGAAAGAACCATAATACCTTATCAGTCAGGTATTCATCAGTCAATCATAAAAATCACAATTTAATTTCAGATCCAATGAAAACTGTATGGATCTCCGAAACATTACCCTGCGCTATCGCGCTGATCAACTATGCCACGGAGGCCCCGGCAGCAAATTAAGCTACATGTGTACATGTACGAACATGGCCAACACACCTCAATCAGGTGTATCCTACATATCCCCCTTACTGGACATAGGGAGTGAGTGAGTGAGTGACTGCTTGGGGTTTAACTTCGTACTTAACAATTTTCCAGTCATATGACAACGAAGGAATCCTTAGTGTGCATGTAATGTGCCTCCTTGTTGCAGGACGGATTTCCACCGCTCTTTTATCGAGTGCTGCTTCACTGAGACGCCTTACCGAAGGCAGGTAAGGCGCCCCGCCTGAGCCATTATACTGATACGGGTCAACCAGTCGTTGATGCTGAATGCCAAGCGAGGAAGTTACAACTTCCTCTTTTAAAGTCTTAGGTGTGACTCAACCCAGGATTGACCCTGGATCTACAGCTCTCGAAGCAGACGCTCTACCAACTGTGCTATCAGGTCCGGTCAGACATGGGGAAGTGTGGATAGGTGTACTCTACATATCCCCTTTACTGGACATGGGGAAGTGTGAACAGGTGTACAATACATATCCCCTTTACTGGATACAGGACAGTGTGGACAGCTGTACGCTAGACCTTACCTGCATTATGTATGGGGCAGTGTTGACAGGGTGTATCCCACCTGTATTGTGTACGGAGCAGTGTTGACCAGGCGTACCCCACCTGTACTGTGTATGGGGCAGTGTTGACAGGGTATAGCCCACCTGTATTGTGTATGAGGCAGTGTTAACAAGGTGTACCCTACATATCCCCTTTCCTGGACATGAGGCCGTTTTGGCACGGTGTACCCTACATATCCCCTTTACTGTGCATGGGGCAGGGTGGGCAGGTGTACACTACATATCCCCATTACTGGGCATGGGGCAGTGTGGACAGGTGTACACTACATATCCCCTTTATTGGGCGTGGGGCAGTGTTGACAGGGTGTACCCTACATATCCCCTTTACTGGACATGGGGCAGTGTTACCCCACCTGTACTGTGCATGGGACAGTTAACAGGGTGTACCCAACCTCTACTGTGTATGGGGCAGTGGTGATCAGGTGTACCCCACCTGTATTGCATTTGGGCAGTGTTTACAGAGTGTACCCCAACTGTGCAGTGTATGGGGCAGTGTTCAAAGGGGGGGCCCCACCTGTATTGTGTATGGGGCAGTGTTTACCGAGTGTACCCTACCTGTACTGTGTATGGGGCAGTGTTGACAGAGTGTACCCTAAATATTCCCTTTACTGGACATGGGGATGTGTGGACAGGTGTACACTAGACCTTACCTGCACTGTGTATGGTGCAGTATTGACAGGGTGTACCCCACCTGTACTGTGTATCGGGCAGTCTTGACAGGGTGTACCCTACATATCCCCTTTACTGTGTATGGGGCAGTGTTAACAGGGTGTACCCCACCTGCCCAGTGTACCCTACATGTCCCCTTTACTGAACATGGGGTAGTGTGGACAGCTGTACGCTAGACCTTACCTTTATTGTGTATGGGCCAGTGTTGACAGGGTATAGCCCACCTGTACTGAGTATGGGGCAGTGTTGACCAGGTGTACCCCACCTGTACTGTGTATGGGGCAGTGTTGACAGGGTATACCCCACCTGTACTGTGTATGAGGCAGTCTTGACAGGGTATACCCTACATATCCCCTTTACAGGACATGGGGCAGTGTGGACAGTGGATAGGTGTGCAATACATATCCCCTTTACTGGACATGGGGCAGTGTTGACAGGTGTACATTACATATCCCCTTTATTGGCCATGGGTAGTGTTGACAGGGTGTACCCTACATATCCCCTTTACTGGACATGGGGCTGTGTGGACAAGTGTACAATACATATCTCCTTTATTGGCCATGGGGCGGTGTTGACAGGGTGTACCCTACATATCCCCTTTACTGGACATGGGGCAGTGTGGACAGGTGTACCCCACCTGTGCAGTGTATGGGGCAGTGTTTAAAGGGGGTACCCCACCTGTACTGTGTATGGGGCAGTGTTTACATAGTGTACTCAACCTGTCCAGTGTATGGGGCTGTGTTGACAGGGTGTAACCTGCCTTTACTTTGCATAGAACAGTGTTTACAGGGTGTACCCCACCTCCATTGGGTATGGGGCAGTGCTGACAGGGTGTACCTCACCTGTATTGTGTATTAAGTAGTCCTGACAGGATGTACCCCACCTGTACTATTGGCATATTGCACCCTATAACTTACCTGTATTAGGTTTGGGGCACTGTTGACAAGGCGTACCCCAGGCCTTGCCAATAGAACAGCAGCAGACTGCCTTCATGTAGAGACCAGGGGAGGGGGCAGAGCAGTAGCCAGACCGGTAGTCAAGATAGCAGACGTCCTGTCGCATGTCTACAACCAACATTAAAAGAGTATACAGTTTACACGTGTGGGGTTTTCAATTTCAAGAAAATGGTAGGATGCAAACCAAATTTGAAGTATTATGTTGTGTAAGTCAGTAAACACAAAGTACATGTATGTGAAATTTCGACAATGATTCATTGCGAAATACAGTATAACACTAGTACTGGCAATCTGTATTTTATCTTTGGCATTCGAAACAAAGATATTCAAAACATATGTATGCTGGCCAGCGGGCTTTTTGTTTTAAGCAACCTCAAAAATGACAGTATAAATGTTCCATTTTCTGTGTAGCTAAATCCCATAAAGCCTACTCACCTATGCACCTTCTCTTGGTGGAGTCCAGGCTGAGGCCGTCAGGACAAGTACAGGCAAACGAGCCCTCGGTGTTCACACATTTCCCTCCTCCCTTACACAGACCTGGGAACACCTCACACTCATTCACATCTGTCACAAGTAAAACACAAAGACATATATTATTATAACTTTACAACAAGTTTCAATCATCAATATCAAATTTGGAATATTTAACAAGAAACAATGTATCTGTATTCAAAACCCTTTACTTTCACTTAAGTTTGGAAATCTGGGATATATGCTTAGCTGATCAAGAATAATGTATCCAACCATTGTGTTGGTGTTGTAAAATTACATTTATAGTGAATTACCACTGTTCATAATAACACAATCTGTGGTTGCACTATCCTGTATCTCATTTACTTCAAACACATTTAATTCTAGCTGAAATGAAATTGATTCTTGTTTTTAGATCAGGTGAGCAGGAAAAAAAAAGTATGAAACACTACAGTATCCTAGCAAAGAAGTTAACAGCTTAGAGTAGAGTAAATTAACCTCCAATTAGTGACCAAGACTTAAGACCTACCCAAACATGTGACACCATTCTGAAAGTGGAACCCTGCAGGGCACTTCCTGGCCTCTGGCAAAAACAACAAAAAATGACACATGGCAATTAGCTTCATTATATATACATGTAAATCAGGAGTCTTTCTTTTTTTTTTACAATAGGATGGAGCAATTTTTTCATTTAATATTATTTATACGGTCCTGAAAACCTTTATAACAGTTTTTGTTCTACAAGTTATGTCAGTGTTTCCAAGAGACAGCGATTTAAGAGTATTCTGAGAACTAGGCCACATCAAAAACAAATGAAAAATCTTCATTATGCCAACTTAAAGACATATGTACACAATAACTGCAGCATGATGCGTAACAATGATAGAGGTTCTGATTTCCTGAAAAATACATTACTACTACAGCGAAAGTACCTCCAGCAACACAGGGTTCACAGGGGCTTCCCCAAGCCACCCCCACACTGCTGCAGCACTCCTCCTTCAGGGACAAGGAGTTTATGTTGTCCTCACACACTCCATCACGGATGGTCATCCAGCAGGCTCCTCGTCTGTTGTCTAACACAAGAGAACAATCAATTGCATCGTACAACAGGGACAACAGAACTGGATACTATCAGTTAACGTTACCAACAGAATATGCAGAAAATATTCTACATTACATAATGCACACTTTACAAATTAACTGTATCCAAGGTTGTGACTCAACGTACACTTGAAATAATCAGTGTGAAACTGAATCTGCACCTCAGAATATCAACCAAACTAACATTGAATATTCAGTAAAAGCATGGAACAAAAATTTTAAATATTTCCTCTTATCCTGAAACATTTAAATGTGAGCACAAACTTCTTAACTTCTTGCTGATTTGTTTTCCCTCTAAATTCCAATATCGAATTCACTCCTCTAATTCCAATTTCGAATTCACTCAAGTGATATATCTTACTTATAAATTATACTTTCCTTTAAGGAATGGGAATTCAGTGAAGATATTGTACAGCTGACACAATGTAATACCGGTACAAATTGTTAAATCGTCATAGAACTACTGTATCACGTTTGTTTTGACTTCTGACCAACTGAATCATTTTTGACATTATATCTTACCCACACAGACCCTGCCTGAAGAGTCGAGTGTCATCCCGGGCAAGTTACATTCACAGCGAAAACTGCCTGGGTTATTCACACAGATACCATTCACACATGGGTTAGGCCCAGTCCGGCATTCATTTATATCTGGCAATGAGAAATAGACACCATCTGTAAATTGTGTGTTAAGTATTTGTATATTCTTGTTTTATGTCACCCTTTCACTTGCATAAACACACAGGTTGCTGACCAAAATTTCCAATGCAAATACTTAATATAACATTATTAAGGCAAAAATTGTACCAAAAAACAAGGCACAAAAATATTCTTAAAATGATGAATAAATGCAAGATATATATTATTTTAATATAAAAATTTTAACATCACACATATTTATTTATTTGATTGGTGTTTTATGCTGTAGACCCGAATATTTCACTTATACAACGGCGGCCAGCAATATGGCGGTTGGAAACCCGGCAGAGTCAGGGGGAAACCAACGACCATCTGCACGCTGCTGGTCGACAGACCTTCCCACATACGGAAGGAGAGGAAGGGAGCATGAGCTGGGCTTGAACTCATTGGTGAGAGGATCCTAGGTCATTGAGCTACACTACTTTGCTAAACACTTAAGCCATGGATGTGAGAGCATTTAGCTATGTATGTCGACAGTTTACCTTCACACATGCGAGTTGAAGCGATGAACTTGTAGCCTATGGGACAAATACACTGGTAACTGCCAGGGGTGTTCCTACACTGTCCACCGTCACACAAAAGCCGGTTCACATCGCACTCATTCACATCTGTAAACATACCAACCAAGTGTCAGAGAACTTTTTTGCACGCACTGATCAATGAGTTTCATTTATGTGCAATAATAAACAATTACTGGTTTCACCATCCATAAAATGGAACGTATTTGTAATCAGTTAACCGTCCTCTGCTGTTCGGGCGAATTATACTTACCAACATTGTTTCCCCCAACACTCCTCAGTAACAATATAATGAAAATGTAATATGAGAGCACTTCAGCTCTGCACATTTTTCTGGTTGGCTTGTCATGACATGTTGGCTTGTAATATATGACATGTACATCAAAAACTTTTTGGTTTCTATTGGAACAAGATATCATGAATAACATCAAGAACACATGTATTGTACACAAACATGCTATCTCTGCAGGCCTGTTTAAACATCATCAATAACATATGTAATTAGGTATATGTATTCCACTGGCTCACCTCTGCACACCTTTCCAGTTCTGTCCACCTCATAGCCTGCGTTACAAATACATCTGTATCCTGCCAGCAGGTTTTCACACACACCATTAGGACAGAGGTTTGGCATCAGCGCACACTCATTGATATCTGAACACACAAACACAATACTTGGGCATTTACTGTGCCACTTTTCACACGTTTAATTCATTATAATTATTTTTTTATTTTATAAATAAAAAAATGAATATTTTATTATTTACACGCCTGAAGGCAGTTAAATTGAAAGAAACAGTTTTGGACATGAGCACTAGATGGTATCCCACTAAACCTGTCACCAAAGACCCTGAGGTAAACACATGAAAAGCATTTTTAGAGAATCAAGTCAACATACCTTTTCCTTTAAAGTCCATGCCAGGTCCATAGGGGCAGAGTTTCTTGTAGTCAGGATTGGCCATGGAGGGACACTGCTCACAGGGTGTCCCCCAGCCTATCCCTGGAGCCTCCATGCTGTCCACAGTACAGCAGCAGGAGGACTTTGTCACCAGGGTGCCCGATGGGTTAGAGCACCTTCCACGCCTCATCTCTGTGTAACATAGGCCTTTTCTTGTGTCTACAGGCAGAGATCAGATTGAATAGAAACCCAGATTCAATCAGCATTTTTCTCTAACATATTTAAAATGAGACAGTCTCCAATAATGCATAAAATCATAAAAAAATTTATAATTTTATAGTAAATGCTGACAATTTCTTTAACCTGAAAACCTCTATAATGAATACATGTACTGAAAATATATATATCAAAATATAGAATTAAAATATTAACAGATAAAAATTATTTGGAAGATACATGTACATGTAGGTACATAAATAATACTAAGACAGAAATCAGTAGTTTGTTTCGCTTTGCTTTATTAATGCGCATGAGGTCATTTACCAAAAATGTCTTGTGCTAAAATCCCCATTGGCCTGACTGCTGATTGTGTCATGGGAACTTAGGAGCATACATTTCACCTCCTGGAATATCCCAACCAATGACAACACAGTCGTTAGTGTTGAACACCTAATTCAATTTGTGTTGAATAAATTTATACATTTAATTGCAGTTTGTGGGATATTACCTTGGCAGGTTCTTCCATCAAGCGCCAGCTGCCAGCCCTGAGGACAGTCGCACCTGTAGCTGCCCTGATTGTTGATGCACTGACCATTCACACAGGCATCTGGGTTCACCTCACATTCGTCAACATCTACAACAGATACCATAACAGGGGACATCAATATGGGGATGAGGTCATAAAGGGGACACTGACAACCTGACGATTAGGGTCACCCTGGGACACCATGAGCTACACATACTGCAGGCCCTTTATTTTGGAGACATCTTTATAACACACCTGTACCTAAACATGATTAAAGAGTATAAACCTGGAAAATACATCAAGCCAATCAACACCAACCTCTTCAAATATTGCCTATACTTAGGATTTGTGCCACATTACTCATTCACAGTTACACATGCAACTTTTCATGATTATCTGGAGAAAACACTTAAGAAAACTACTGGTTGCTTTCCACAACCTACATATAGTAAGACTGAATGTATGTTCAAGGTTAAGTTTCACATGTTCAAGGCGATAAAGGACAATATGACTATCACGTCAAAGCATACATTGTGCTCTGCATTTGTTTATTCTACTTGGTGTTTAATTCTGTACTGAGTTAACTGTACTTCAGTTTATGAGTGGAGAAGATGGGAGCACCTGGAGCAAACCATCAGCCTTTGGAGAGTGAGAGATGAACTGTTTCAAGTGTGACAAACAGATATTCACCCGCAGAGCCAGCTCGATGTGTATGCCATATTCATTATATTGGTTGAAGGCAACACTCAATAATACAAAGGCTAATCATGTACAATAAAAGCAACAGTGCTGGAGAGGAATTACTGGGCTGGGACAGAACAGACAACTTGTGAATGAAAGCAGAACATGTTAACCACTCTACCACGACCTATCCCTGCAGTGTGCCTTACATTCACTCACAGAGATATACGTATGAAGCATTGTACAGCAGTATCAACCGAATAGCTGTGACAGACTGGTCATACCTATACAAACCTCCCCACTCTGAGCCAGGATAAAGCCTGTGTTACAGATACACTTGAATCCTCCATTAATGTTGATACACTGCCCATTTGTGCACATCCCAGTCGTTTGACACTCATCGTAATCTGCAATTACGAAATCATCCTAAATACATTAGGAAGGACGAATACAATGTAAAGCTTCAACCAACCACAAAGTGTATACCAAACATGTATAATTTTAGGCCTGTATACAGGCTCTTGAGTGTATGCAAATTTTAGCCAATCAAAGCATGTATCTCATTCTGGAAAAACATATAATTCATCAATTATTTGAATACGTCTGGATGAAGAACAGGCTAAATGTGAAAACTTTTCAATAATCTAAGTGTAGCTATCAGCTCCATGTTTAAAAATACATTGCTGTTCTTTAACATAACTAAGAAAAGTAAGGAACAATGTTCTCACAGGCTTGTTCCAAATCATTCTAATCAGAAACTATTTCAGCACTTCACAACCACAGCAATCTGTTTCTCAAAAATAAGGCCCTAAGCCATATTATTACATCTTGTATTATATTCAGCAATATTTTTGTCATGTCATTATGGGCCAGTAAGCTCTAGGCCTACATGTATGTTCTTAAGCTGAGTGTCACATACAAAAGCACCAAGGATCTATTCCACAAAGCCTTTTCTCACTGACGTCAAAATAACGAAACAAATATTTAGTTTGCAAGGACCGTCAACCAAAATCATATATCTAATTTTGACACAATCGATTCCAATTAAGTCTTTACACATGACACCCAGGTATTCGTACAAAGCAGATGCTATATATTCTCTCACACAACACAGTGAGGTTCTAAGGCTAAAATTTCATGCTACTGTACTCCAACACGTACATGTATTTCTTCACAGCATAACAACTTTCAGTCATTCACATCTATCTCTTATGAACCAACCTTAACACCAACCTGTTTGTACTCCTTCACCCCAGAATGATGGTACTTACCTAGACAGAAAGCACCGTCGGGCGAGAGCTCATAGCCTTGGTTACACTGACACCTGTAGCTGCCCCCTGTGTTCACACATTCCCCATTCAGGCAGAGGCGGCCGTTCTCTATACACTCATTGATGTCTGTAACAAACACGGCACAAAACCCAGCGTCAACAACTGGAACTCTTACAAGAAGATGACCGATCTCACTAAAGTTAGATCTATTAACTGCTCCCTTTAAGGATTTGTTAATAACTACGTGTAGATATCATACATGTAGCCTAATATCAGGCTGTCCAGAATTTGTGCAATCAAATCTTGAATTCTTTATTTCCCCATTTCGGAATGTTTAGTCCCTCTTTCACTCATTTACGTATTCAAAACTATCAGAACTGAATTTCCCAAAGAAAGAAGGGTCAATGGATGGGCTGGCATGGCTCCAAATACTTGTCAAAACCTACATGCACACTGCGCACCCATTTATTTTAAGAACATGCACCGGCTGAACCTTGCGTGCACAAACTATATGTATAGGACTTTGAAACTGAAGTAGAAGTACATGTATTTTACATGTATACGTTTCCTATACACAGGCTCTCGGGGCCCTAAATCTTTGTTTTCACAGTTTTCACAGCTCTGTCTGTATTGTAATGAGTCACTGAAGCTTTGGAATTCATGCTGATCAACATAATTGGTGAAAGGTTATCTGTAGATAGAGAGGCTCTCAAATCAGTTTTCATTTTTTCATCAAAGAAAGGACATGCTCTGGCTTGGATAAGCTGTGGGAAGGCCAAGTCCTGTCTGAACAAGTAGTACAATTGAATATCAATGTCACTGTATTTAAACCTCAACATCACGTGCTTTACAATTCAAGGAGTCTGCTCATCAAACAGTCACTCCTCTGCAATGGTGGTAAGTTTACTCCGTGATCAACACATTGATCAAGGCTGACTGCTCGGGAGATGTATCTAAACTAGATCTCTACAGATAGATTTTTCTTGCTGTGAACAATGTTACATGTGGCTTGAAGAAATACTTGATTATTTGCTGAATTCCACCTTATAATTTTCACATGCACGCTGTGCATGTCAGCTGTTGAAGTCTGGTGCACTATCTATTTAATCCATGCATATGTGCACGTGTGCATGCGTTATTTCGAGCCATGGCTGGGACCTGATGTTTCAGTAAGTGTAGTTTAGATCTGGTCCTAGCCAGTAATCTGAGTGAGATAGCAATCTACATTCAAACGATGATACAAAGTGGGTAAAGGGTCAGCAATGCAAACATGCTGACCTGCACATGAAAAAACTCTTAATATATGGCAATGAAGACAATCAGTTATTCATTTCCAATAGAATTTTCTTGTCTTAATTACCCTGTCCTAGGTTTTTGTAAAATGTGATGAATTACAAAAATATTTAAACTCAAAAATACATGAAGACAAAGGTCTGTGGTTAAGTAGATGAAAAATTCCAGATATCACATTTAGAATATATACATATACAAGATGACGATGTCTATGATATATGAAGAACTGGTTTTTGAAGATATATAAAAGTGGACACAATAAATTAGGTGATCAGTGCCCAAAGAACTACAAAAATGACAATGCTCAGAACTGAACCAGGTCGGCTCCTACATGTCCAAACTCTTCTGATTTGTCATACACTATGCTACAGTGCTGCTGCAAAGGCGATACCTACCTGTACAGACTTGCTGGTTCTGGGAAGGTTTGTACCCTGGGTTACACTGACATTTGTAGCTGCCATCCATGTTCACACAGATACCATTAGGACACATCTTCACTGGGGAATCACACTCATTCATGTCTGTCAACAATGAGGGTATGCATATTCATGTATGTCAACAATGTGGGTATGCATATTTATGTGTGTCAACAATGAGGGTATTCATGTTCATATCTGTCAACAATAAAGGTATGCATATTCATGTCTGTCAGCAATGAGGGTACGCATATTCATGTCTGTCAGCAATCAGGGTACGCATATTCATGTCTGTCAACAATGAGGGTATCCATGTTCATGTCTGTCAGCAATGAGGGTACGCATATTCATGTCTGTCAGCAATGAGGGTACGCATATTCATGACTGTCAACAATGTGGATATGCATATTCATGTCTGTCAGCAATGAGGGTACACATATTTATGACTGTCAACAATGTGGATACGCATATTCATGTCTGTCAGCAATGAGGGTACTCATATTCATGTCTGTCAGCAATGAGGGTACGCATATTCATGTCTGTCAGCAATGAGGGTATGCATATTCATGTCTGTCAGCAATGAGGGTACGCATATTCATGACTGTCAACAATGTGGATACGCATATTCATGTCTGTCAGCAATGTGGGTACTCATATTCATGTCTGTCAGCAATGAGGGTACGCATATTCATGTCTGTCAGCAATGAGGGTACGCATATTCATGTCTGTCAGCAATGAGGGTATGCATATTCATGTCTGTCAACAATGAGGGTACGCATATTCATGACTGTCAACAATGTGGATACGCATATTCATGTCTGTCAGCAATGAGGGTACGCATATTCATGTCTGTCCACAATGAAGGTACGCACACTCATGTCTGTCAACAATGACGGTCCACATATTCATGTCTGTCAACAATGAGGGTGCCCATGTTCATTTCTGTCAACAATGAGGGTGTGCATGTTCATGTGTCAACAATGAGGTTGCACATTTTGATGTCTGTCAACAATGAGAGTTCACATTTTCATGTCTGTCACGAAATGAGGGTACACAAGTCCATGTCTGTCAACAATGAAGGTACGCATGTTCGTGTCTGTCAACAATGGGGGTACACCTATTCATGTCTGTCAACAATGATGGTACACCTATTCATGTCTGTCAACAATGATGGTACATCTATTCATGTCTATCAACAGTGAGGGGACACTTGTTTCTGCTGTGATAAAAGAGGATGAAGATATTGGTCATGTCTGTCACCGATGAGGCTATTCTTGGTCATATCTTTGAATTATGGTAGTACACTTGTTCTTGTTTACTATGACATTACACTTGTTTGTGTCTGTGAATAATGAGAATACAATAGTTTATGTCTGAATAATGGGGATACACTTGTACATGTCTGCGAATAGTCAGCATTCACTTGTTTGCATCTGTGAATAATGAGGACATGCTTGTTCAGTGTCAGTGAATAATGATAATATGCTTGTTCATGTCTACGAGCGATGAGGTAACACATGCTCATACCTGTGAACCATAAGATAACAGGTGTTCATGTCTGTGAAATGTTCAGTTACACCTGTTCATGTCTGTGAATAATGAGTTAATAATGAGATTACACTTGTTCATGTCTGTGAACAATGAGGACACTTGTTCATGTCCGTGAATGCATGATGAGGAAAACACTGTTCTCTTCATTGGTCAGTTACAGCACAACTTGCATACCAAACAAAAAGTTTTTGTACAATATACATGTAGGTTCGGCAATCTACCTAAAATTTGCAAGTGAAATTTCATTCAAAGATCATCAGCCATTTTACGGAAAAAGATGGTTTAAGCTTAACAATAAAATTCAAAATGGCTACCAAATCTCGTGACTGGCCAAACAGCACAAAAATTCAATAGCTGCTTCATATGTTCATTATTAAACATGCCAGTTTGTTTTTCTCTACCTTTACCGGTTTTGGAGATATTGCAATTATACGAGTTGACTATGAATATAAATAACAAGTTTTTAAATGCATTTTAATGTCAAAACTATCACTCGTAACCCTGCGGATCGATCAACTACCTAATAGCGAGCTTCCACATTTTTCAACGGATTTGCATAAAATTTTCAATCCTGATACCCCCAGTAGTCCTGTGCATGCCTATTAATTTTCAATGTAATCAGATCAGAGGTTCTGGAGAAAAATTTTTTTTAGATTTCCATATTGCTTCAACATGGATGAAAAGTGAGTCAAAAAGCTTTGGAGCTTAATAAATAAATAGCTGTGGTGATCCTTGGGTCTATTTTCCAATTTTAAACTGGTTACTCAAACATACTACCAGGAAATTAGTACATATAAGAATATTTCATTTGTAGCATCAAAACAGATTATATTAAGAACTCACTAAAGCTAAAGCATTCATGCTACCTGTACAGTAAGTTCTGTCATTAGAGAGAGCAAACCCTTCATCACAGATACAGGTGAAGCTCCCCGGAGTGTTCTCACAGCGACCGTTCCTACACAAGCCAGGTCTCTCCGAACACTCGTTTATATCTGCCAACAAGAATTACACACACCTAATCATAAACAAAACTTATTTTCCTACGGGCAATATGAATTTTGCCTTAATGTGAATACAGACATATATCTACATCACGTCCACTAAACATTGGAAGACAACTGATGACTGGCTGACACTGAATATGTCACTTTTCAGAAAGCTAGGTGTCTTTCGACAGAGTACTGGAAGGTCTGTTGTGGAGAGATTACATGTGTGTACCCATATACAAGAGTCAATCAAATGGGCATGGACAAACACGGTTTTCTTAATATACATCACCCGTGGTATAAAATAAGTTACCAAACCTCTATTTCTGCTATTAAAAGAGATTTGCACACAAAAGACGCCCAAAAGTATATGGTGTGAAGGGATCTTTTTGATACATAGCTGAAATAAATATTATATATTATGGTACATTATTATGAGTTGAGGCCTGAACAAGCAAAGAAATGCACAATTTTTGAACAGCCTTGATCATCCTCTTTCATCCAATCACAATAAAATGTGGAGTGATATACTACCTGAAACAGACTATCAAGAAAGGAAGAATAGGCAGATCAAGGTGAATACTTGTACACTCCATGTACATGCTTACCGATACAGCTTCGATCTGATCCTACACGAAACCCGCTGTAACATTCACACTCGTAAGAATACTCTGTATCGATACACCGACCATTCTGACAAAGTCTGTCAAAAATTTCACACTCGTTGATCGGTCTAGAGCCATCCCCTTTACAGATTCTCTGATAGGCAGCTGGAACAGCAACAGCAGGAAAAAGCATAAAAAATCCATATTTATTCATCTTTCTTTTATTTATGGTAAGGGTAACATATTCATGTACATACACGTACATATGCAATTATCAACAATGCCAAATATACTTTCGTCTCTCAGTGAAATTATTTCCACGTTACTATTACTGGAAAGAAGAGGAAGTACTCTAAATAGCATAGCCCAATTAAGAGGACCTCATCCCTTAACTGTGTTTTTTGCATGACACAGATGACAGTACTGGTCATCTCCTCAAACCTACCTGTGTTGTCAGCAGGACACAGCTGACAGTACTGGTCATCTCCTCAAACCTTACCTGTGTTGTCAGCAGGACACAGCTGACAGTACTGGTCATCTCAAACCTTGCCTGTGTTGTCAGCAGGACACAGCTGACAGTACTGGTCATCTCCTCATCCCTTAACTGTGTTTTTTGCATGACACAGCTGACAGTACTGGTCATCTCAAACCTTGCCTGTGTTGTCAGCAGGACACAGCTGACAGTACTGGTCATCTCCTCATCCCTTAACTGTGTTGTCAGCAGGACACAGATGACAGTACTGGTCATCTCAAACCTTGCCTGTGTTGTCAGCAGGACACAGCTGACAGTACTGGTCATCTCCTCATCCCTTACCTGTGTTGTCAGCAGGACACAGCTGACAGTACTGGTCATCTCCTCAAACCTTACCTGTGTTGTCAGCAGGACACAGCTGACAGTATTGGTCATCTCCTCAAACCTTACCGGTGTTTTTTGCATGACACAGCTGACAGTACTGGTCATCTCCTCAAACCTTACCTGTGTTGTCAGCAGGACACAGCTGACAGTACTGGTCATCTCCTCAAACCTTACCGGTGTTTTTTGCATGACACAGCTGACAGTACTGGTCATCTCCTCAAACCTTACTTGTGTTGTCAGCAGGACACAGCTGACAGTATTGGTCATCTCCACAACCCTTACTTGTGTTTTCAGCAGGACACAGCTGACAGTACTGGTCATCTCCTCAAACCTTACCGGTGTTTTTTGCATGACACAGCTGACAGTACTGGTCATCTCCTCAAACCTTACTTGTGTTGTCAGCAGGACACAGCTGACAGTATTGGTCATCTCCTCAAACCTTAACTGTGTTGTCAGCAGGACACAGCTGACAGTACTGGTCATCTCCTCAAACCTTACCGGTGTTTTTTGCATGACACAGCTGACAGTACTGGTCATCTCCTCAAACCTTACCTGTGTTGTCAGCAGGACACAGCTGACAGTACTGGTCATCTCCTCAAACCTTAACTGTGTTTTTTGCATGACACAGCTGACAGTACTGGTCATCTCCTCAAACCTTACTTGTGTTTTCAGCAGGACACAGCTGACAGTATTGGTCATCTCCTCAAACCTTACCTGTGTTGTCAGCAGGACACAGCTGACAGTACTGGTCATCTCCTCAAACCTTACCGGTGTTTTTTGCATGACACAGCTGACAGTACTGGTCATCTCCTCAAACCTTACCTGTGTTGTCAGCAGGACACAGCTGACAGTACTGGTCATCTCCTCAAACCTTAACTGTGTTTTTTGCATGACACAGCTGACAGTACTGGTCATCTCCTCAAACCTTACTTGTGTTTTCAGCAGGACACAGCTGACAGTATTGGTCATCTCCTCAAACCTTACCTGTGTTTTTTGCATGACACAGATGACAGTACTGGTCATCTCCTCAAACCTTACCTGTGTTGTCAGCAGGACACAGCTGACAGTACTGGTCATCTCCACAACCCTTACTTGTGTTTTCAGCAGGACACAGCTGACAGTATTGGTCATCTCCTCAAACCTTACCTGTGTTTTCAGCAGGACACAGCTGACAGTACTGGTCATCTCCTCAAACCTTACCTGTGTTGTCAGCAGGACACAGCTGACAGTACTGGTCATCTCCTCAAACCTTACCTGTATTTTCAGCAGGACAAAGCTGACAGTACTGGTCATCTCCCCATCCCTTGCCCAACACACAGCAGCAGTCTTTCAGGGAGGTTTGTGCTGCCAATCTGTTACTGCAGCGCCCCTCACTAACCTGGCTGTAACAGTACTTCTTACTCACAACTGGAAAACATCAACATGAATACACATGCAAATGAATGTGTATCTCTGAAGCTACTTGTAATACTATGTGGCATGTTTCTGAAGCCACTTGTAATACCTTGTGCCGTGTTTCTGTAGCCCCTTGTAATACTATTTGGCTTATTTCTGAAGCCCCTTGTAATACTATGTGGCATGTTTCCGAAAACACTTTTAATACTATGTGCCATGTTTCTGAAGCCACTTGAAATGTACCACACAAGACATCTACATGTACAATAAAAACTTACAATTTATTCAGTGTTATTCCACTGGCTAGCCAGTGGTGTCTCATGGCAATGCATTTAGGCTGGTTAGATGTCTTTTAACAATACACTGTACAGGTCAGGCTAAAAGTCAATTGTTTGCCACTCCTATAACACCCCACTGGTGCGCGACAAACCCTCTACTGGGCTGTGTCGGAGACCTGCTGAGGCACACAAGATTATTGTCAGAAGGTGTCACATAGTTCCATCTACAGACATATCCTTGTTTGCAAGCGAACGTGCAGTCCCCGTGTATTCAGCTATGTGAATATATACTAGCCTAAAAAAGCGCAAAGTTTATCTTGCAATGTGTAACCTACCTCTGCACAACAAAATCTACCTGATTTTAGGGACTAAATATGTGATCAAATCAGCAGCTAGTGTTGACGGTCAGCACACTAATTTTGATATACATTTACAGTATGCCATACAGGACCATGCAACAGATATTTTATAGTAAACTGCCCAAATCTTCCCAGAAATTTCACAGACCGTGACTTTTATGTGAATAAAGCATGTGCAATAGTTTCTCACCTGTGACATCATCCCAACACATACACCACTCTCATGTGGCCATGTCTCTGCATGATCCTTCGAACTCATGTTCTACCATTTGTATAAAGGTGATGTCTAAATAACATCATGTATTCATATCACTGCAACGATCTTGTAAGGCTCATGTCAAAAGAACTACAAAACAAAGACCAGCCAAAACATGTACGTTCATGTCAGAATCAGACCTCACCAGACTGCAGACCCTTGACTGTAAACTACTTCTGTTCACGGACATTTAGGCATAGTCGCAGCAACTGGTGTTTTCAACAATTAACCTGACTGGTGTATTTTTGTTTTAATCTGACTGGTCTGTTTATGATGTTTCTGAGATTAGCCTACACCACTGATTGTCTATACACATATGCTCAGCTGCTGACCAAATTGCCAGCCAGAAAGTTGTACAGATGAAAGATTTACACAGAAACAGTGAATTCAGCACTTGCAGCCAGTTTGAGAAATTAATTTATTCCTATTGTTCACCTATTCTCAAAACCATACAGTGTACCTCAGTTAATAAAGTTTGACACTTGTGAGTATTATTTACTTACTCCAATACAACATGCCTATTGTTCTTCAACTTTGGCAAAGTGTTACTGTTGGACACTAGGCCTGCTTGAGTTCTTCTTCCAGGTCTCTGCATGACACTTTCAAATATTTTAATTAAGCCTGGGATGAAGACAAGACGTCTATATCTTAATACCATATTAAGCCTACAAAAATCTGATTTGCTGGTGCTGCTTAATAAACACCCATGATATTTTTTCACAATCAAGAACTGAAAACACCAAAACATTACTGTCAAACTGAAAAAAAAAAACAAAACAAAAAAAAAAAAAACTCATTATCATGTAGCCTATATTGATTCACATACATTTTGTGTAAACTGTCATTCAAGTTCACCAATAAAATTTTATATCTGAATTCATCTGGATGTTGGTGTAATAAATTTAAAGAATAAATTAACAGAGTGGAATGAATTCCATGCAGGCATTTTGCAGTAACAGAGGGTCAGAAAAAAAAAACATTTACGGTACACTGTGCCTAGCAGCCAAAAATTCGAATAAAATTTCTGTTTCTGTGAGAAAAAACCTTCGCACAAATCATATTTTTTCTCCTTCATGCGTTTCCTACATGGTTTCGTACAAACTACAAATTTTCAACAGTCATACAGACAAAATTTAACTTGTCCTGCATTATGTTTTTATTTTTTTTATCACTTCTGTGCATGCAATTCATATTGTAATACGGCCTTGTTGTTGTTGCAAAGTTTTCAAAGTGACAATTTGGTGTTCTAAATCAGTGAGTGGCACATAATTTTTCACTGCCACATGACTCTCACAACAAGCAAAACCTTCTTCAGGAGAAATGAAAGTTATTTATCGATCTTTAACTTGTTATGGGAAATGAAGACTGAGCTAGTTTTAGTAGTCGAGGTGATCCATTACAAATCTTGCATGAACTCACTCGTAAATCGCCACTTAAAACAAGACTGCTCCTTTGCGATCAAAATCACACACATCAGATATTTTACTTCAGTTTCATGTATTGTGTTAGAGTTTCAAAAACCTTTTAAACCATTCTAACAAAAACTATATTCTCTGTCGTCAACTTCCCACAGGCAGCGCGTGATCAGTCACAGTGGATGGAGCACTGACTGCAGGTGGACTGTCTGTCGCAGACCTGTCTACAGGCGCTCTACAAACTCTCCACAGGACCTCTAGGATTGCGCTAACCTCCTGCCTGGTTCTGACTTTTAGTCTGAGGTGTACTGTAGATGTACATGTCATTGGCATGTCTCCTGCATATGAATAGATGAACACTGTAACACTAAAATAAACACTGGGAGACTTGAATGCCATAGTTTATACCGTACATACATGTACCTAGTGAGTTTTATATGTGACGGCCCTCAGCAAGATACATGCACGAGATCTAAAACCTTGTACAGAACTGAAAGTCTGATTTGTGGGTATAAAACATGCTACATGTTCATGCATTTGATCAGTTGCATTTCGATCTGTTGCACAGTACATTTGTATACATACAACAGATATATAGTGAGAGACTGGTATACACATACAACTAGCCAGTGCCACATGGTAAGTGACTGACTGCAAAGGACTGCTAAATTATACAACAAGGTGTATGATGAACTGAAAGCAAGACACGTAGATGATCAAGCCAATGTGATACTAATTTTGTTAGGACAAGCATATGGCCAAATACCACCCGGCCTTCACGTCTGCTCTATCACAGTACATTGTTGGTTGGCATCTCAGAGACATTGGAAGGGAACATCCTCAAGAGATGAGACCTCAAGGATTCACCACAACCTTTGCTTAGGCATTGCACCTATATGTACTTGCACAATACACGACGCAAGAATGCAGGCAGCATGACCAAACAATTACAGACAGCAGTGTTATTGTTTATGTGTTTATTGAGAGAGAAAATAGACGACAGATGAAGCTGATATGTGTCAGATGTTAGCGTTCTTCCTCCCCCAGACAAATGTCACCACTGGGACGATCAAGGTCTGTGCGCCACGCACATATATCCCCTGCCACAGCGGACCTGAGTGATGAGAAACTTCCAGAATACCCTATCTCACCAGACCTTAGGAACTCCCTAAACATTGTGTCTCCTAGGCAGTCTCTGACATTTCACACTGCATGAGTCCATGCACAACTTACTGTATGGATACCCTTACTTACTCTGCATATATGCATGTACAAGTAAAGGCAACATTGCCTCAACCTCAAGGTTGTTCAGTTAGATAATTACAGCCTGGATGAGACCGTTCTGATGATGAGTAAGAATGTCTCCTTTGTACTGTTATTCTCACATCACTACAACCTTGCCCTGTACAAGTACAACATGTATAAAGGAAGGGCAAGTCTTGACTGAATGCTAGCAGACACGTGTTAGCCACATGGCTTACGGAAATGTTAGATATTTAATATCACATGTGCTCTTAGTTTGCCTCAATGAGCTCAATATATTACCCAAAAACGTACTGTCAGCCAGTTCAGCATTTTGCCAGATAGTTCAACACCATGTTGTTAACATCTTACAAGCATTATGGTGGTAGGAAACCTAGCAGAGCCCATTGGGAAACCCATGACCATCCACAGGTTGCTGACATACCTTCTTAGGTACAACCGGAGAGGAAGCCATAATGAGCTGGACTTGAACACACAATGACTGCATTGGTGAGCGGCTCCAACTCAGCCAAAGAAATCCCCCCAACCCATCTTATAACTGTAGGTATCAGATTAAATTTATTGGACATACATAGTAATGTGTACTGCATGATCAACAGGTCACATCATTTAATAGTGAGTTGTGGAGACTCAAAGGGACAAGTTAGACCATGTGTATACATGCACATGTAGGTGTTCATTCAAGAACAGGTCACTTATTTGTTAGTGATGAGGGCCCAGGATAACAACGCTGTCTCAGTCATTTAATACAGTTTGCTGCGCTAAAATTGTGATTCACCTTACTGAATTTTTATTTTAATACTAAGAGTCGACTTAGATTTTTATGACACAAACCACCATTGAGGTTCAAATTTAAGTTTCGGAATCATGTTCAAGGCAAGGCTAATTCTAACTAAAGTCTAAGACAGCTGAGGGACCCAGAACCTGGTATACAAGTGGGTGAACAGACACAACCACGCCTACATGGAGCACAGTACATGTACCTGAGATGCCCCAGACATATACCTACAGCCGTAGAGATCTCTCACCTTTTTTGTTTATACTTACAGACACATTTGGTCCTGTCTTCACTGAGTACAAATCCTTCATCACAAATACAGAAGTAACTGCCTTCAATGTTTGCACATCGACCATTCTCACACACATTACTTAGAGTAGTACATTCATCGATGTCTGAAATGAACCAAAACAATGTAAACTACATGTACCTGCCCACAATTTTTGTTTGTACATTTTTCAAAATATAAAACACTAACAGTGCACTAAAAATTAATAATTATCAATAAATAATTACCATATTTTAGATTTTCACAATCGCCAAATAGTGGATAAATACTGAAGTGATCATTAGTAATATAACAATGGAAAAGAAAATTGTATAACTGTCCTCATACCACACACTTTTCAAAAACATAATTACAGGGCTGACAGCTGATTTGCTAACAAATAGTTAAGGCAATAAGGGAAATGACAACTTCAGCTGTGAAAAATTCACAAGTCTGAGAACAGTGATTTTCTCATTTTATTAACACTTAAGACTTTTTTCTCACCTTCACAGGTGTTGGTCAGCGGGTTTTTCCTCTGTCCTGCCTTACATCCACAGACATAGGAGCCGACACTGTTCACACAGTCACCCCCAACACAGAGACCAGGAATGGCCACACACTCATCCACATCTGTGCAAACCAGAGATAACACCAACTATGTGTTCTTAAGCTAACACAGTTCTAAATACATACCTGAACATGGACTGAAGCTGGCAGTTAAACTAGCAACAAATTTGCTATACAATATCAGGGTACATTGCATTAACGTTGACTTTACCTTACAATATGCATGTAGCATTTAGGTTAGGTCAAGTATTTTCTTTTGTTAACCTTAACTTGCTGTAGGCCCCCTATAGTGATGATGTTGCACCACATCTTTAGGAACTTTAATTTGGTGATGTGATTTTTTAAATCGATTTATTTATTTATTTGATTGGAGTTTTACACCGTACTCAAGAACATTTCACTTACACCACGGCGGCCAGCATTATGGTGGGAGCATCCACAGGTTGCTGGAAGTCCTTCTCACGTAACGCTGGTGAGGAAGCCAGTATGAGCTGGATTTGAACTCACAGTGACTGCATTGGTGAGAGGCTCCTGAGTCATTACGCTACACTAGCTCGCTAACCAACTGAGCCATGGAGGCCCCTTTTTCAATCAAGCATACGTCCATGTACGTGTAAGTGTATATTTCAGGCTAGTCACAACACAGTCTATAATGTACATGTTAATAATATTAATATAAAATACATATGTATTCAACCAGACGTTAATTATGAAATCATCACCACTCTACAACTGTTTCCGACATTTTACATATGCAAGCTTACCCTGACATGTGTTGCTCTGGACATTGGGCAGGAAACCTCGTCGACATGGGTGTGGTTGTACAGGACACTGTTCACAAGGGTTACCCCAGGCCCGACCGATCGTGGCACAGCAAAGTGCCTTTGTACAGACCACTCCTGTCAACTGACCTTTGCACATTGTGTTGGTGACCTCTGTGAAACATGGACCTGTTCGATGATCTAAAACAACAAACTCAATATAATATATGTACATGTATTAATGTACACATCAAACATCAAATCAATTAACAAAAATAAAACGTTTATCGCACATCAAATATCAAAAGATGTAGACATAGGTAATAATAGCATGCATTTATTTCATTTGAATGATCAGGATTATGGGTGTACAAAATCAAGGAATTTCAATCTCTGTGAGGCACCAGACAAACATAATAGCAAAATTCAAATTAAAATGTCAAGTCAAAGCTGAAGGGCTGCAGAACTCCAATCCTGTGAGCATCAAGTACATAAGTACATAAGCCTCACTTCACATAATGAGTGAGTGCTTAAGGTTTAGCATTGTACTTAGCAATTATTCAGTCATAAGATGAAAAGGAGTCCTTAGAGTGCATGTAACGTGTTGCAGTACAAATTTCCACCACTCTTTTAGGTAGTGCTGCTTCACTGAGACGATTTACCACAGGCAAGTACGGCACACCACCTGAGTTATTATACTGATACGGGTCTACCAGTTGTTGCACTATCCCCTTAATGCTGAATGCCAAGCAAGGAAGCTACAACTTCCTCTTTTAAGGTCTTACATGTAGGTGTGGGATCTCAGCCCTCCCGAAGCGGGCACGTCACATAATGTATGTATCAAACTGTTTAAAGTGTACAGTGGAATTTTACCACGTACCAAGACATCGTTATACAATTACAATTACAACTGTACAACTGTACAATTTCTGCGATGATATCTGTGATGGTCAAGTTTAATGCCACTTTTGAGGCTTCTCTACCTGTCTGGCATCTGTTCCCAGTGAATCCATAAATACAGGCACATTTCTGTGGACCAATACATCGTCCCCCATTCAGGCACCACTGGAGCAGATCGCTGGAAATATGATTTTCGCTAAATAAAAATGTGCTTAAGGAAATGATGAATTCTATGAAAAAAAAAGATAGAATTCTATCTGACACTTGATAACAATATTACATATGTATGCATAAAATATAGCATGTCATTTTCAACTGAAAACATGCAACATGTTTACTTCATCTTTATTTATATAGTCAGCTAAGAAGTTACAAGAAGATGGTTCCCATACTTTGTGTTACCTCGCTGAATCATTATGGCACAGCCAGTTTCCTATATAATGATACTTGCATACTGCATGAGTGGGACATGAGTAGGGTTCTTGCTAAACCAGTATTTAGGCCTTCAACAGGGTATTCTCCCCACATTTTTTGTCTTTACAAAGTCAAAACAGCCACTTAGATGACACACCTAATTCATTTGCATCAATTTTAAGGCATTAGAATGGTAAATAATGATCCTAAAGAAAACCTAAACAAAATGTCTAACGTCATTATGAAATTTTGCCATCTTTTTTTTAGATTAAAACTTCTTATTTCCAAAAATGGACATTTTCCCTCAAGCATGATAAGTAATTTAAGGATTCTTTTAGGATTCACCTCCAACTTCAGAGACAAAAATCTAATGCACAAAACAATATTTCATCAAAGCCAGGAACTGAAATTTCAATAAAATGCCTGGTTATGAGGCCCTTGTTGTATGTCCCCAGTCTTTATGGCTAGAGCCAAAAGGAAAGAAACCCTGTAATTAAATCATGCTTCAAATTTCAACAAACTGAGTCAGACTCTGGGAAGTAATGACAGAGCACTAAAGCTATATATACATACGTTGAGCACATATTGGTCCTGTGAAACCCGGGACACAGTTACACGTTGACCCTTGACATGATCCTCCGTTCATACATCTAACAGAACAGCCTCCTGTAACCATGGCAACAGATGGAATCATTTACACTTCATGTTGACATTACCAGTACATAAAGAAAACCCATAAATTTAGCACACAAAGGCTTTTTTAAAAGGACATTTATCACAAAAAGTGCCATGTAGCTCAAGTGAAGAATGAAGACCGCTTAGAGAAAGTTAACATACAATTAAGTGTACTGTTTAGTAGGTCATAACAGATATTTTTCACACCATTACCTATATGCTTTTGATACCAATACTTAAACATTTACTGTGACGTCACGCTATTGTCTGCACAGTTGATAATTTTTCAAGAATTCAAGCTTGCGAGTTTGTGGTTTGAGTGGTGATGGGTGACGATCTGTAAGCTGTACCACCTGAGCGCGCTTTTGATTGGTGTATGGTACAGTGAAATTCGAACCCACAAACACAAGTTTCTAAAACATTCCAATATCTCAGAGAGCTATCCGGGAAGACCACACAACTTTCTCCTTTCATACAAGTTTAAACATTTGTTGTAATGTTAATCCTTTGTCCAACATAAGAATACTTTATATGAAGGTTCCATCTGTATCTTATCGATGTGAAATTTATTTTCTGACAGTTTCGTTCTTTGCTTTCATTTCAAATACACCAAATGTTGACAGTGTGAGAAAAAGAAAAGTGGAGTCAGCATTTCTTTTGGGCACAAATATGAACAGTAAACAGAGTTTGTATTAAGGTGAACTGGTGGGGTCTAATTTGTGGCATTCTGATTACGAACATTTTGGATATCTCGAGGCCTTGATATGTCAGTGTCACAGAAATTGTGTAATCTACTATCAGACTTCGGATTTGTTTTAGTTTCTCTCCGGAGGACTAGTACTCATCAGGTCTAATCTCACCCATGCCTTTTTCTTGACAATGTAAATGATGTTTTGTGATTGCTGAAATCTTGTTCTACATGCGATGAGCGCTTACGAGAAGCGGTGTAGATGGCACCACACGTACATCCTGGCCACTTCGCCATTAGCTAGACGAATAGCTGCTTTTGGTTCGAAGCCAATTTCGCTAAATGTATCAAGCTCTGTTTTAAGTCAAAATTTGATTTCAGTGCTTAGTTTTACGCTAACATTTGGATGAACTCACGAATGATATCTGAGGACTAGCGTATCAAAATTGTAACTCCCAGTACACAAACATTACTGATACTATAGCCAATGTGACGAAGTTTTGTTTATTGACTTAGGCCTACAACCGCCCTAAAGTTAGAAATGACTGTGGAACAGGCCAGGAAAATTGTAGGCTCCGGTCTAAGTTGAATTCAGACCGACCACATTACAAACTCCTAATCGGGAAAGACACGGGGTGTATACCAATTGGAATCGCTGCACGTTTTGCTAGCCATGACGATTCAGACGTAGATAGGGTTAGGGTTTTGTAACGAGTTAAATGAGAATGTTTGAAATATTTTTAGTAACCAGAGGTGCTATAATATCCGCCTCTACTGGACTGCGTTGTTTACTTTTTTCTAATTTTGCTGTCATAAAAAAAATTAACGAACATGCAATATTTTACCACCATGGAACACAGAAGGCCTAGTAATGTGTCTGTAGACATCATGCTAAACACCCGAAATTCAACCAGTAAAATGCACAAGGTCTTTAGACTGACAAAACAACTGAGACATAATCTACTAGGTATGACATAAATCTGCGTATTTTTAATTAAGATATTTAATTTTTAAAGATATATAAGCAAATTAAGGAATATATCTACGAAAATAATCACCCAGCATGCATATACATGTAGCTCGCAAGCAGCGCTCGTGGACTTTTGATTTTCCAGGACGCCACGCTTTTTTAGAGAAAATCTTCGGATAGTGCAATTTCCATCTACGTAAAATAGTGTTCTTTGTCTGACCAAGTAGGTCCAACCTATGCTAAGATTTCTGAGAAATCTTGAATTCTACTTGTCGGGGGAACTCTCCAAAGTTCAAGCTTTAAAGTTAAAATACACGATGATTGGAAATAAGTTCCAGTCCAATTACTATGCATGACTGACCCAAAACTATTTTCATGCACATTTAATAAGTATGGCAGACTTCGTTTTTTTATAAAAAAAATTTCCCTTGTGTTTTCTGCGTCACTTTTTGAAAACAGTTAATTTGTATGAAAATCACCCCTACTATACTACATCTAGGCCACTGGACCATTTCAATGGACTTTCACAGCCTGTAAATAATGTGAAAAATATGAAATCATCTGAAATTCATGGTTTTGTTACCTTTTGTAAAAGAAAAATATAAAAAGAAAGACACAGTTCTTTATTGCCTGTCATTTGAGGCAGACATTACTTTCTTACTTTCATGTTCATTTTCAGGAACTTACGCGGGCTCAAGTTTCCACAGCTGGGAGCGAGAAATCCGCCTTTGCATCTACAGGAGTTTGGCCTGACACATGTCCCGTCCCCACATCCGGCTGGACATATCGCTGTGGACAAAGAAAGTCAGAGTTATAGCACAGCATTACTGGCTGGGCATATCGCTGAGGACAAAGAAAGCCAGAGTTACAACAAGGACGTTACTGACTGGGTATATCGCTGAGAACAAAGAAACCCAGGGCTCACACCAAGGCCATTAATGGCTGGGCATATCGCTGAGGACAAATAAAACCAGAGTTACACCGGGGACATTACTGGCTGGGCATATCGCTGAGGACAATGGAAACCAGAACTATACCGGGGACATTATACCAGCTAGGCAAATCGCGGAGGGCATAGAAAACCAGAGTTACAACCAGGACGTTACTGGCTGGGCAAATCGCGGAGGGCAGAGAAAACCAGAGCTACACAGGGGCATTACCGACTGGGCATATCGCTAAGGACAAAGAAAACCCCAGTTACACCAAGGACGTTACTGGCTGGGCACATACCAGTAGTATGGCTGAGTCATACCAGGAACATTAGGCCCACTGGCTGTGCATATCGCCGAGGACAGAGGAAACCAGAGTTACATCAAGGCCATTATCGGCTGGGCATAGTCTATCGCCGAGGACGAAGAGTTACACCAGGGACATTACCGACCACCGTCATTGTTTATTTTTTGCTGTAGATAGACATATATGGCTACCCTCACATTCACACGTATACTTACCGCAGATGATTGTATGAATTTATACATTATAACATATGACCAACCTTTTTTCCGCGCAATAGGGATTCGGATCCAAGCCGATTTGACAAGCGTGCTCTGGTGATGAATGAGTTATACGTCATCAGTCACAATAGAATGTCATAACAACGGAAGGAATGAAACAACAGACTTTACATCTTCAGGTGTGAAAGCGCATTGTCCTATTACATCTGCTCGCATTGTGAATCCGTTGTACCGAGACGTCATTCTTGGTTAACAAACGAGGATGTGAGGCATGCATCTCATTTAAATCTTAACATGCAACAATTATTAAACGCATTATAATTTAAACGAGCTATTCAGCTTATTCGGTTCAACAATCTGTCTGATGTAGTGTATTTCAACTACCTTGCCAATGCGATCATAAAATTCGGACCTATTACGATCATGTCACGCGTGTTATAGGTGTCATCTAACATATGTAACAGAATTGCATGGTTGCCGATCGACATTGCAACCATCACCAAAATATCTTCATCTTCGGAACACGCTGGGCAGTTACAGCATACTGGGATTATTTAAATCAAGTTCTGACTGATGACTTGCGATGACTTCTTGAATTTACCTTGATTTCTTTAATATACTGATAAAATTGACCTACATGAGGGCGAAACTACCGTGGTACTTTTCTGTGACTTCCTGAGCCCTATCTTTGCATTGTTGCTTCTAACAATATGTCAGCCACGTATCTCTGGAATGGTAACCACTTTGTGGCCGAGTTGAAAAGAAAAATGACAGCGCCCTACATTCTGACATCAGTGGTGAGACTAAGCCCTATAACTGTCCAATAGGAATGCTGAAACTCAAACACAATGGTTGTATTGTATGTCAAAGTTTTTAGTTCCGGACCGGCCCTACCCTGTGACATTTGTTAAAGAAAAACAATTCAATATGTTCCTATTTTCCTATTTCTTTGAGTTTTTTTTAGCTTTTTTCCAGAGATTTTCTTAAGTGGCACTTTGTGTGTTTTAAGCACCCCAGGTTCACGTGGTGTGGTAGTAGCAGACTAATACACCCGGCGAATGCGTGTCTCATCCACTAAACCTAAGTGCACTCATGGCTGAGTCTATTTGAAGTACAGACATAACATGTCTAAACTTGTTATAATATTTATAGGGCGAGAGCCCAATTTCGGTTTAACCATCAGTGTTTAATTTGTCAATAGTGTGTTTCAATTATAGATACATGTTTTGTCTTTTACTAATGCACAAAGCAGACGGGGTTAGATTTCTTTCTTCCGCTCCAAACAATCTTGCACAAAGTGATTGTAGGCTATTTGATTGTAGCTACTATGGCTCTTCGCCTGTCATGAGAGCAATGTCTTATTAAAACGACCTATAACCCCGTCATGTACCATGCGGGATGTGATATGTGATAGGCCAGAAAGAACGATAACCATTTTGAATTCGCAATTATATAAAACCTTTACAAAGTAAGACTCTGATATTTGACACACATCATATATTAATATATTACACAACTTTTATGAAAATTGCAGAATTATGGGTCAAATAGTAATAATACAGACATTAAAGCGCATACCTGAAATGTACCCTGTCAGAATTGGTTGTTTTTAAAGATATCATTTCATTAATGGTGCTGGAATTGCAAGAAAATGCCTACTAGTAATTAAATAATGTGTTAGAAATATCTTGTGTTTGAAACATTGTGAATACTTACAATATTTAATGTGTAATGCAGGTAGAGTGGGGCCAAGAGTTGAGATGTGGTACAATTCAAAGATGTACTCTTAAATGGGTCTTTTTTTAATTCATTAAGGTAGATTTAAAAAGGTGGCTTTCACATGGAAGATTAAATGGACAGTTGAGATATTCGACGAGACAATTTCATATACAACGCCAGGAGGTAAAATTCGGTGGTTAGAAATGGACGGTTAAGTTACCGTGGACAATGTATGGAGTCGTGGAAATGTCACCTTGGACAATGTATGGAGTCGTGGAAATGTCATCTTGGACAATGTATGGAGTCGTGGAAATGTCACCATGGACAATGTATGGCGTCGTGGAAATGTCCCCGTGGACAGTGTATGCCGTCGTGGAAATGTCACCATGGACAATGTATGAAGTCGTGGAAATGTCCACGTGGACAATGTATGGAGTCGTGGAAATGCCCCCGTGGACAATGTATGGAGTCGTGGAATTGTCCCCGTGGACAATGTATGGAGTCGTGGAAATGTCCCCGTGGACAATGTATGGAGTCGTGGAATTGTCCCCGTGGACAATGTATGGAGTCGTGGAAATGTCACCATGGACATTGTATGGAGTCGTGGAAATGCCCACGTGGACAATGTATGGAGTCGTGCAAATGTCCCCACTGACACTGTATGGAGTCGTGGAAATGTCCACGTGGACAAGGTATATAGTCGTGGAAATGTCCACGTGGACAATGTATGGGGTCGTGGAAATGTCCATGTGGACATTGTATAGAGTCATGGAAATATCGCCATGAACAATGTATGGCGTCGTGGAAATGTCCATCTGGACAATGTATAGAGTCGTGGAAATATCGCCATGAACAATGTATGGCGTCGTGGAAATGTCCACGTGGACAATGTATGGAGTCGTGGAAATGTCCTCGTGGACAATGTATGGAGTCGTGGAAATGGCCCGTGGACAATGTATGGAGTCGTGGAATTGTCCCCGTGGACAATGTATGCCGTCGTGGAAATGTCCCCGTGGACAATGTATGGAGTCGTGGAATTGTCCCCGTGGACAATGTATGGAGTCGTGGAAATGTCACCATGGACATTGTATGGAGTCGTGGAAATGCCCACGTGGACAATGTATGGAGTCGTGGAAATGTCCCCACTGACACTGTATGGAGTCGTGGAAATGTCCACGTGGACAAAGTATATAGTCGTGGAAATGTCCACGTGGACAATGTATGGGGTCGTGGAAATGTCCATGTGGACATTGTATAGAGTCATGGAAATATCGCCATGAACAATGTATGGCGTCGTGGAAATGTCCATCTGGACAATGTATAGAGTCGTGGAAATATCGCCATGAACAATGTATGGCGTCGTGGAAATGTCCACGTGGACAATGTATGGAGTCGTGGAAATGTCCACGTGGACAATGTATGGAGTCGTGTCCACGTGGACAATGTATGGAGTCGTGGAATTGTCCCCGTGGACAATGTATGCCGTCGTGGAAATGTCCCCGTGAACAATGTATGGTGTCGTGGAATTGTCCCCGTGGACAATGTATGGAGTCGTGGAAATGTCACCATGGACATTGTATGGAGTCGTGGAAATGTCGCCATGGACAATGTAAGGAGTCGTGGAAATGTCACCATGGACATTGTATGGAGTCGTGGAAATGTCCACGTGGACAATGTAAGGAGTCGTGGAAATGTCACCATAGACAATGTATGGAGTCGTGGAAATGTCACCATGGACATTGTATGGAGTCGTGGAAATGCCCTCGTGGACAATGTATGGAGTCGTGGAAATGTCCTCGTGGACAATGTATGGAGTCGTGTCCACGTGGACAATGTATACAGTCGTGGAAATGTCCTCGTGGACAATGTATGGAGTCGTGGAAATATCTATGTGGACAATGTATGGAGTCGTGGAAATGTCATCATGAACAATGTATGGTGTCGTGGAAATGTCACCATGAACAAAGTATAGAGTCGTGGAAATGTCCACGTGGACAGTTTATGGAGTCGTGGAAATATTCCCTTGCACATTGTATGGAATCGTAGAAATGTCACCATGGACAATGTATGGAGTCGTGGAAATGTCACCATGGACGTTGTATGGAGTCGTGGAAATACCCACGTGGACAATGTATGGAGTCGTGGAAATGTCCCCACTGACACTGTATGGAGTCGTGAAAATGTCCTCGTGGACAATGTATGGAGTCGTGGAAATATCTATGTGGACAATGTATGGAGTCGTGGAAATGTCACCATGAACAATGTATGGCGTCGTGGAAATATCCATGTGGACAATGTATGGAGTCGTGGAATTGTCCCCGTGGACAATGTATGGTGTCGTGGAAATGTAACCATGAACAAAGTATAGAGTCGTGGAAATGTCCACGTGGACAGTTTATGGAGTCGTGGAAATATTCCCTTGCACATTGTATGGAATCGTAGAAATGTCACCGTGGACAATGTATGGAGTCGTGGAAATGTCCGCAGGTTGCTGGCAAACCTTCTCATGTACGGCCGGAGAGGAAGTCAGCTAACCAACTTAGCCACGGAGGCCCCGACATTGTATGAAGTCGTGGAAATGTCACGGTGGACATTGTATGAAGTCGTGGAAATGTCACCGTGGACAACGTATGAAGTCGTGGAAATGTCACCGTGGACAATTTATGGAGTCGTGGAAATGTCCCCATGGACAATGTATGGCGTCGTGGAAATGTCCACGTGGACAATGTATGAAGTGGTGGAAATGTCACCATGAACAATGTATAGAGTCGTGGAAATGTCCCCGTGGACAATGTATGGAGTCGTGGAAATGTCACAGTGGATAATGTATGGAGTCGTGGAAATGTCCCCGTGGACATTGTATATAGTCGTGGAAATGTCCTCGTGGACAATGTATGGCGGCGTTGAAATGTCCCCACTAACAAAGTATGGGGTCGTGGAAAAGTCACGTGTAAAACGTCGTGGAAATGTCCCAACTGACACTGTATGGAGTCGTGGAAATGTCTCATGGACAATGTATAGAAATGTCGCTACTCGGAGGAGTTGCTCTCTCTCGCTGATGCTGAAGGAAATGATACTGTCGTATATAGCTTGAGGCGTGATACGATATAAACCTTGCATGTAAATCTGTCTACAAATATGTAGACACATATATGTGGACACTTCTTGGGAGCTAGATTCCAATCTGCCACCCAATCATAATGGTACACAAATTTGCTGTACAGATGCTCGATTTCTTTTGAGGTGTTAACTTAGACGTAAGTTCGACATGCCTTCACGTGTGCCCGCAGCGGGGTTAAGTGATTGTACAATCTGATACTTCAGTCTAATCTTCTTTTTACAGGCGTTTTCTGCTGTGCTTGATTTATTCAGTATGTGTTTGTAAAGCGGTGTACACAGATGCAGCGATCCGCTTTGAAGACGGGGTCAGTTTCAAGTCACCCCATGGGGATCCAAATGCCGCTTTGTAGGGAGTTTTAGCTCCCATGCGCCCAAAATCATTGAAAACATGTGTACTGGATATAAACAGATAGATGTACACTGAAAACTGGAATGTAATATACAAACTTAATACCGTTAAATACAACATTTGTCAGTGATGCAGAATGGGAACAATTTATACCGTTAGGTTAGCACTTCGCAAGTGTTAAAATTTTAAAACTTTACACAATTCTAAGAAAACCTTCTAATTTAACACTGTTTAATATCAAGTTAACACTTTAGGTTTTGTATTCCGCACCTAATTCATAGTGCCTTTCGCCTTATAAATTTGAAAAGTGTGTTGTAATCTTACTTACACGCGATCATTAAGCGGTGTAACATTTTAAAGCAGAACAAAACATACAAATGACGTAAAAATCATATAAAAGAGCGTCAAACATATTTGAAAATATGGTCTATAATACTTTTTCGATTTTTTTTTCAGGAGTATTATATAAATATGTTTATTTGGGACCGCCTTTTGGTATTTATGACTGCTGCATAATACTATTCTAAACAAGGATGTGATGCGTGTCTAGTAAATTTATTTGAATGTAAATTTGTTGTTTGTATCCAAACATATGACTTCTGAATTATGATAATATTGACGAATATATTAAAAATATAAATGTGATCAAAATTCAGGGTGAACATATTTGTGGCTTAAACAACCAAATTCTAGTGCACATACTGTTAAACATGTGTTACATCCTCCTTTATAATATTATTACACAACAACAACTAGTATATATACCTAAAGGTCGTCCCAAATACCCACCCCGTACAAAACTTATTTTCATGTCTTTTTCTCTTTAAGAAAAATAAAAAATATATTAATGACCATATTTACAACACTCACACTTTTAAGAAATTAACATGTTGTTTCATTTCAACACTTTAAAATTTAACTTTATGACATTAAATGTCCATATGTACATAGCACACCCACCTCCTCCTTGTTTTTTTTTATCTTAATTATAATTTGTCATTGCAATAAGACAGAGGTATGCGGTTTGATTTTTGTTTAGCAGATACTTACGTTGCATACACCTGTTGCCACCAGGGGAAGGGGACCATCCAGGGCAGCAGTAACGATGTACCCGGGGGCCACACACATGAGGTCTGCAAAACACAACACGTATAACGTGCACTTATAATTAGATATAACCAGAAGCTTGTAAATAAAATTATTCATGAGGTTTGAATTTAAAATATTATAAACTATTATTAGCTGTTTCGAATACAGTCAGATAATTATTGCCATCATAGCAACCAAAAAAAATCATTTGAAGTCATTCTCTCCATGTGGACCATTTACAGACATATCCTATTTGCATTTCATTTGCGTATATAGCTTAAACCCAATCATTTCGTAAAATGACTTTAATTTTTCGTAATTCAGGAACGTTAAATAACACAGATGCACCAGTGTAGATCGTCACCCTCGAAATATTGTATGGGCATCAAATGCAGCCTTCAGCCACCGTGTGCCACAAGATAAAATTATTACAAAATAAATTTAAATTTAAAAATATTTCAATGAACAAAGAAAACAATAAAATGAGAATTATGCTTACAAAAAGAAAACTGTCATTATTTATACAAAGGTACAAAAGGAATTCGCTCAATGTTTAAAACATATTGGTATCAACTGCAACTTCACAAATAACCTACGACGGGTATAAATGAATGGAATATGAGGGTGTCACCCTAACAGTGACTCACCAATATGTGCGACAATAATACCGAAGTATTAAGAAGGCATCAAGTCATTATCGATCATTCATTTTAACAGTGATTTTTCATGAATTACAAATATTATAAAGTAGTGTTGCAGATAAATATGTGTGATGAAAGAAGTGTTGTACAATATTTAGGATAGAAGGACTTTCTTTCATAGAAAAGACTGCAATAACCGATTATACGACAGAGGTGAAGGTTTGTACACACCTGAGTCATTAAGGAAAACTGCGGAATAAGTAGGACGTCAAAAAATACATACATACACATACGGAAGTAAAGGATAATATACACTGTTACCCATAAAGTTGGTCTAAACATGTTCAGACACAATCATAAAACTTATTTCTCTTTGAGCGCCTCAGTAATCATATTAGAGCAGGTTAATGATTACATAATGAGTCCCCACGACCTAATCGACACAAATTCATGCAAAGACCCTCCGTTGGAGCTATGAAAGACCAGACGTCTAATGTTTCACCCCTTTTCCCTGTCTTTTTTTCCCTGCTTTTTTTCCTGCCCATGTTTCTCAGGGTTGGCTGTTACTTTTACAACAAAAACTGGCACAGAAGGTTTCTGGACTCTGGCTTGTCCGACCGCAATGCGTATACGCCGCAAAGTACTCCGACGGAAAGGGTACAAACAAGCCGATGTCGTTGATTTTGTCGGGATATTGCATGGTGCGGTCTGCAAAATCCACCAACGTTATCGTGTCTCCAGGTCGACCACGATTGACTACTAGACGAGTTAATCGCCAACTGCCTATAGTGTGCCGTAGCAACCGCAAAATATCCTCGCCATTTGTGGAGAAGCCCCCAGGGATTCAAAGTTTACCGCCAAACTGTGAATCTGCGATTACTTCAACACATTTACCCAGCAAGATGAATAATCATACGTCCACACCTAACTTGACTTGCTCGACTGCGCTCGGGTACATAAGACTACTGCTCGGATCCTGACGACATGATGTCTTTACGGACAAGAGCTATCTTAATGTTACATCTTTGACCATGTTGGTGGAAGACAAAGGGTTCGGCGATTACGTTGTAATAACAGCTGAGATGACTGTCTCCATCTCTGGGAAACCACTGACCTTAACACGCCAGGCAATTTTCAACTGCAGGACAACAATGTTGGGCCAAATAGAGCCGATACAGTGATAGAATTTCATGAGACAGAGAGGATGGGGCAGTTATTGTAGCCTTCTTGCTCCCCTGTTATGAACGCTACTGCGCAGACCTGAGGTGCCTAACGATGAGCCATCAATGTCCGGGACAATCTTCCTAAAACTTTACAGGAGCTAATTCAGGCTCTGACTGACGAGTGGGACGTTGCGTCTTAAGGCTATGCTGATTCGTACAAGGGGGGTGGGGGCATACTTAGCATTAGTGATTGTTCAACATTCATATTCAGCACTTCATTGCCATGAATCATCCAAATTTTGTCTTCAGTAAACTTGTAACATAATTCTTAATTCTGCTGTTCTAACAGCCCGTTTTCATTTCAGGCTGACGATACAGCTCGTAAACGGTTAAGTTTTGACCTAAGATCATGATAATATGTCCAGAAACGACCGATCAGTGAAGTAATGAGGCGATATACACCCGACATATAATAAATAGCTCACACTATAAGAATCATTCCATAAAAAGCAGTAAAAAATAGTTTATTCCAACTTTAAGGGCAGCTCTGTAGATTCAGTTAACTGGACTGTACGTTCGAGCTGGAAGATTTCAGTAAAAGTCACAAGTTATTACCGCAAGAATTATTGTGTCAAGAATATTCAATCTAGCGTCTTCATTTGAAGTTCCTTAACAATGGGTACACTTTTCTTGTTCTTAGAGCAGTAAATATGCTTGGAGTGCCAGAATCTGTCGAACCCTGTTTCACAGTTGTGTTTAATTCCACTTAAGAGTGGGGAAAGGTATATAATATGCATGGTGTTGAACAAGATCGCCATGTTGAATATATGAACGGTTACATTCGGCGCAACTGAGATACATAAACAACAGCCTGTGAACTAGAATGACACACGATTAGGATACTGATTTTATACAATCACCCAGAACATAAATTGCGTCTTCTGTCATTATTAAAAATTATAGACGAGTTCTCTTTGCATAAACCTGCTGTAATTGTTTACTTGATATATACTTCCTTAGTTCCTTAGAGTTTTGTGCCCAACGTTGTTTTGGAAATTGATCTTGAGATACACATAATGGTTGACAATTGGTGTACGAATCTCTGTTTCGTACATAAACGTGTGAAATTATCATCTATTTATCACTTTTATAGAACGTAATACGGAGATAAATGACGGGGGGGGGGGGGGGGGGGGTTGCTTTGTATGTATTCCCGACTTCCTATTTCTTGAATTATTACAGCTCATTGCTTGTTCCTTCAGGTATAACATTCTTAAGGGTTTTGCCGGTTATTCACGATTTGTTGTATAGGAACAACCGTTAGATAATGGTATATTATGGTACACGATTTGAATACCGAATTAATTCTTTCGGCTAGAACATTCCTTGCATCTTTTAAGCATCACTGAAAACTGTTGACTGCTTGTCTTTGCATGATTCAGTCCTAATTTCTTACTTAATATATCTTCCTAATTCTTTGGTGGTTTCTTTTAAACTTCGTTTTTGGAATTGGCCTTTCGACCCAGGACGTCCATGTTGGTTGACAACTGGTGTACGACTGTCTGTTTCGACGCATAGATCCCCTAAGGCTACGGTGATCATATGGCTGAATAATTTCAGTTCGGACTTCATAAACTACAAATCGGCGAATGATCATGAATTTCCCCTCGGCTCTGCCCGGTTTCCTTCCACAATAATGCTGCCGTATAAGTGAAAATATAAGTGAAATATACTAGAGTACGGTGTAAAACACCAATCAGATAAAAAAAAAATACAGTACTAATCCTTAGAGAACAATAAACCCATGGTTCAGACTTATGGTGTTTAGTTTACACGGCTATTTCCCATTTGGATAGATGTAATCAGGATGTATACAATGAGTAACCCGATAGAAACGAAAGCGCCGTGATTCTTAAACAGCATCTGTCGATTCAGTCAACACTGGCACCTGCGATACCCGACGGCATCTGCATGTGATATCCGACAGTTCTCATTCATTTACTATAGTACACCCGGATAGAGCAAGTCAGAACCAAAATGCCCCATAAAATGTCCTTGTTTCCATCTTTAACATAAAGTCCCTTTATAATGTGATTCTATTTCAACACCGAGTCTTTTCATTTCATAGTGCATATAGAGCGAATTGAATAAATATGCTTGACACATGACAGTGTGCCTTATCCCACATGGACTGTACGAAACTTTGTTACAAGGTTAGATGCTAGATTCCTTACTTGGTTTGTCCTAATTCTTCCTAAGCTTCTTGCGTCAATAGAATGTTTCAGATGCCTTGAAAATACATTGAGTCGTTTGGCACGCCTCAGGTTACTTTGACTTCACATGTATACACACACACGATTCAAGACTAATACGAAAACGAAGCAAAAAAATGTCCAGTCGACTATAATGCAAACGACATAAACTCATGATTTTGACTCATGGTGTCACAAAGACTATATAAATGTCACAAAAATATAGCCCATGTGTGCCTGGTAAAATTCAAGTACACCTCTGCATCTTGTTTTCGTTCTAATGGCGACTAATTTTATAAATATGACGGTAATACGTTTCAGGAGATCGCCAATATAGAGTCATATCTATGATTGTATTTTTTTAAAGACGTGTTTAAAAGCATGTTTTTGCACCTACTTTTCATTCATCACCTTATGACGCAGTGGTGGTACGAAATCACCACAGTGCTGACCTGAATTACATAGGTTGAAAAAAGAATTTAAACTACAAATCCAACAAATAATCCAAAACAACTTAAAACACCAGTTCCAAGAGAATATATATCACTCTGTATCTAATTCTAGACGTCCAAACAAACATTCGTATGCCTTTCGTCAGAGATATTGTACTTTCCAGGTGGATAATAGCAAGACTAATTTCAAAAAACACATTCAACGAAAATCACCCAAAACTGTATTTACGTCAAGACGGGTGAGCACGAAGAGAATGGTGCCGAGTAGTGCGGTAAAGAGACAAGGAATGTTCAAGGCGTGTAAATTTAATCAGTATAAATTACTGCGCCATGGAGAGTAAACCCGATTAGCGATGGCAGTGTGATTCATAATAGTACATGTACCGGTATATCAGTTGTCGTTAATTAAAACTCTGTATCTCAGTACTAGTTGTTGCAATTTGCTTGCAACTATTAATCACTTTTAGCAACCCATATCCAAGACGTTGACAAGATAGTATAAACTTTAGGTACATAATATATATTACACACTAGTTCCACACAGATCGTACAAATGGCACAAAATGAAACGTTGACTTCTGGACAAAACAAGCAATTTTCCTTTTTATAATTGTAAAGCAGGTTCTCTTAGACAGCAAGAATCCTTGTATCCTTATGAAGGTATACACTTAATGGACTAAAGTAACGTTACAAATGTTTGATTCTTAGACATTTTGGAGAGGGGTAATGTGTCAAACTCTTTCATTATTAAGTTTCTTCTGTGAGTACAATACACACTTGGATCTTTGGTTTTCGATGTCTTGAGGGCTTACAAAACATCACTTTTTTTTACGTGCATTTTCTATTTACTTGCTCGCACTTTATGACATATAATGACGGTGTCTTCTTGTATCACATATAATGACGGTGTCTTCTTGTAGCAAGCACGGCATATTTTATATTTATAGTGCCACGACGAAGACACCAGGCACGATGCACCATCGTCACATAATGATACCGGACCGAAGAGTAGTTGATCGATTCCTTTTATGCAGAGACCAACTCCTTTTTTTGCTGATAATATTGTCTAACTTTCGAATCTTCCAGACGAAAACTAGAGTCGTCCGTTTCCTTTTTGAGGAGTTGGATCCATTCCCTTTGATTTAGCTGGAGCATTTGAGGCCCCTAATGACACTAACACAACTTCCCAACACGATAATCTTATCGCTCATGTTGTATTCATTACTCTGGGATTATACGGATTATTCTTATTTTACGCACAAATATGTTCAAATATACTGGTTGGAATTCTTTTCTTTTCCTTCAATAGTTTTCATATATATTAGTACAAGAGCAAGTGCAGGTCTGCTAAAATGAGGTACATGTTGTGCCCATCGGAATATTTGCATTCTACTGATGTATGCTTTTCTCCAATTTCGCATTATACATGTTACTGTTAAACAACCCTGTGAGCGAAACATCCCACGAACTGTAACTATTGCATTTTAGCGGAACCGTAGTTGGCTCCAGTGAAACATGGTCAGTTCTTTTTTCTTTTCTCGCCACAACATTGGCGAAATATTGTTGAAGTAGCCTTAATCCATAATCATTCATTCATTCATTCAAAATGACACTACTTCTTGTAGTGCTTGCGTTAAGACAGTTCATACAAGTTTGATGGTACATCATCTTGACACCTCAATAAAGCGAACTTTGTTCGAGACCTGATTTCACCGCTTACGTGCGACCAACCATCACATTGCCGCCTTTGCTGCTGTCGTCTTAATTTACTCTCTGTGGTGTAATCGTTTATATTGCGATTAATGACCACGATTCCCATTAAAGTTAAGTGTAAGTGGAAATGTATGTTCCAGGGAGTAAACTCAATTTATTTACACCTGCAAGGGGCCTATATACGATAGGTTAGATTCTGATGGAACAGTCACGATCTCTGGCATTTGGTTTTATTCTAGATAAGTATGATTTCTTCAACAGCAGTATGGTATTTGTATATAAACAGTTGCATTAAAGTGTGATCGAGCTACATGCACATCTGCGCCTGTCTGAGATTGTGTTTAGATTTCCGATTAGATTTCTACTTCAATCTCCACCATGATCATCACTTTCTTAAATGTTTACATTTCCTGTAACTTTCTTTTTTGCACATCTGGAGTGATGGAACATCCAATTTGGGCGTGTACGTCGACTGGATGTTCAGTAACGTTTTATGCATGAACAGTGGGAATAAAACACTAACAGAAGTAAACTGACAAGAGGCCGGATTCCACCGCTAATAATTCTGATCATATGCCAGTGTCATATTGTCGTAGCAGCTCTGGTTTTACTCTCTATATTGTAATGTCTTATATATTTAACCAACCTGCGGATGGTCGTGGGTTTCCCCCGAGCTCTGCCCGGTTCCCTCTCATCATGGCGCTGGCCGCCATCGTATAAGTGAAATACTCTTGAGTACGGCGCAAAACACCAATCAAATAAATAAATGAATAAATACAATTAACCCTATACCATCAAGGACTTTTAACCATGAAAGTTAGGTTTATGGCGGGAGAAAACGGGAATGCCGAGAGTTGTGTACACCACCATCCTTCGTCAGACACCTGACAAACACTCCCTACTTAACGCCGCAGACAAATGAGAGAAAACCTTATGGTGAGAGTGCGGTTGGTAGCGGCAAGAACAACTGTTTACGTCAGAGAGAACTTCTGCGTTATCTCCAACCACAAGTAACACCTGGAATTTTGTAAGTAATCTCTACACATTGTTTACCTAGTTCTATACTCAGTTCATGGTGAGGGAGTTCAAAGTCGCCACTATTTAAACATGTACAAGACGAGTTTGAAAGAAACCTTAACTGAGGTAAATTTACAAAAGCCGAATTTCACCGGTTACGTGTGACCATTTGCCAGCTGTCTCATTCTCGTCGCTGCTGTGGTTTTCCTCTCCAGTCAGTAGTCGTTTTATATTATCTATTGGATTCGTAAGTATCACTGTCTTGTACATGAATGGTCATTCTCAAATTGCCAACTATCACACTGTCGTTTTGTTTTGCTCTGGTTTTGTTCTTTTAGTTTATAGTTCTTTATATTGTTTTCCTGCACCATCCAGGATTCTGCCGGTGAACTGGTTTCATGCGATTGTTAACAATGACAACACAGCATTTCAGAATTTCTAGACCAGAAACGTCAAATGGATTACCTGTACAATGTAACATCATTGCATTTTCTTTACTTAATTCTGCCTCAGCCATGATGCGAGGGTTGTATAAGTTGCTGATGATTTTGCAGTTATGGAAGTAAATGGACAAGAATTCGTATTTCACCGGTTACGTGTGACCATTCGCCACATTTATAATATAATTATCGTTGCTGCTCTTATTTTACTCTCCATGGTACAACCTTTTATATTATCGTATGAAAGGTTAACTGCAAATCCGACGCTGCAGACATACAATCCTGAGGTTCTGAAGTAGATAAACAGTTTGGAATCTATTAGATTAAAGGCTGAATTTTAATTTTCTGCAAATATGGACAATAATACTGGAATGAATAATGTGTATGTTTTAACCTGTATCTATTTCCATCTTTTGTTTTTGGCTGGGGATAAGCAGCTCTGAAAAAGGAATTGTCCTGGAACCTCCTTTTTTTTGCTTTTCTACGCGGGTGTTGTACGAATTTCAGACTTGACACCTAAGATTTACTAATCTCAGTCCATGTAAACTGCTCTCGGTGGAGGTCTACTAGAGGAATGGCTAAGTACTCTCAACTATGCCTGGTGTGGTGAAACAGAACAATATCTGCGTGACCCCAGGACTGCGCAGGTCACGTGATTGCGGCAAACGCCCAGTGTTTTCAGCCCCATGTGTTCTCCATGGCCCTCAGCTCCACGAGCCCTAATTAGGACCAGTCTGAGTTTTACCAGTCATAGGAATGTGACCTTATGGCTTGTGTAATTCAAACTCGGCCCTAACCGCAAGAATCTAACGTCAGTCATTTAATGGGCGATGTACTTGACACATGCCTACATCTGTCAGATAACAAGACGCCAAAAATGTAGGTAATATCCAACAATTACATCATATCTCAAAAGGTGACTGAAAGTAAAACGCCGATATACTTGCGTCACATAAGTATACGTTCAGAGATGGATGAGCTCCAATATTAGTGGCAAGCCGCTCACATATGAAATATTTATTTATTCAAGAATGTTTTGCATAGTCGTGGTACAGTTTAAAAATTGTTATTGCAAAATGAAAAGTAGACCATCTGGCAGGCTGTACTTTGTACTAAATATGCTCCAAATCAGCTAAGCTGTTTGTCATGTGAGCACTACAAATGGAAAATCAGCCTGATTAACTTTGGTATATTGCCTGTTTGGTGTTGTTATAAACGCTAAGATTTTTTCAAGGGTAAGAAAAAATGTGAATGAAAGAAAAATAAAGCATAAAATGTTAGCCATAGAGATGCGCGCATGCCGTTGTGAAATCTTCAGAATAGGGGTTTGCTTTCGGAATACTTGCATGTGAAAGTTTTATTCGAAGCATTTATCCCTTTGAGCGCTCGGGCACGCGCAGGCACAGTTATGCTCAGACCACTTCTGCTCTATCGTGTATCGGCAGGAGAAAATTCAGTTTTGTTCTGAAAATCTTCAGACAACAAACAATGTTGTACTTTTAGTGTTTGTATTCCGTGGTTATTAACGTGTTTGGTAAACTATATATATTTTATAAACGACTCACCCCTTTAAGATTTGATCTGGACTCAGCTGTGACAGAGCTTGCAGCCTCTGTCTCCTAGAGCTTCGACTTCGAGACCCATAGCAAACCGTCAGGGACAAACAAAACAAAAACACAAGAAATACTGCTGGTAACCGACAGAGCGATAAAGATCGAATCTCCATGATTGCACAAATCACAACTTCTTTGGAATGATGGATGTGTGGATTTTCAACAGATGCTCTTGCGCTGTTCACAGCATCAAAAACTTCTACGCACCCACTTGTTGGATCACACACATAACACTGGATGCAAAGAAATGATGCGCGGTCAAGATGACGTGCGTTAATCCTTTAGAAGGCGACTCGACTGGCCTGAGTATTCCTGGCTCATCTTTCCAGTATATAGATTAGTATTTATCCAACGATAATTTTCCAGTGATGATGCTGTTATGCGAAATTTCCTCTAGAGCGTCGTTAGAGGTCTTTTCCGATACGAATTCCAGACAACTTCTTCAGGTCTTAATTCCACACGGACCTTGTATGCTGTTAATTCAAAACTGCAGGCCACGTCCCGAGGTCCGTTTCAGCTGTCCCTTCCCTAAAGCATGTCCTACCAGCCTCCCGATGAGAGAACTACCAGGCAACTCTGCCCAGCCGATCCCGACGCCCTAGATTTCCTTTCTGCGCCAAGATCATGGGACAGAGGCACATTAAAAGCTCAGGGAAGTGTAGACAAGCTCACAGCAGCCTTCTCAGGGGATATAAGTTCAACGTATACAGCTTGGTACTCCACAGTAACCGAGCCTTAACTAATCTGCTCATGTCAAAAAGTATAAAGTTTCACCGGGATATCACAAGTATGGACTTCCTCTTGCCGCCGACTGCTACTGATGGATGCAGATATTGTCTGAATTAGTTTGCTACCTTCTAAGTCTGCAGACGAAGCCTGCGTTTTATACGGACTGGCTATGAGTTATTTAGTTCTTTATTAACTTTAAGGAGGACTTAACTAACCCCCAGAAATCTAAAAGTTTATGAAAAGTAATAAAGTGGTTTCCTGAGGCGGCTTTTTTCGCAGGGCCGGTCTGGAACTGCCCGGCTTATCGTTCTATCGGCTTGCTTAGCGGATTTGCTAAGGATAGGAGTTGACCCGAATGTGCCCTGGTTTCGGCTGTGCTTGTATATACTGCTTGTAAGATAACCGCGTGAAGAACACATGCAGAGGACATTTTAAGAACAACATATCTGAGAGGGAAAGTGGTCCATTGAGCCTAGGTGATAATTCCTACAGCTGCGTTTATGGTTGTCCCGGTACCCCCTTTTTTGGCTGTCACACCGGAGATTCAGCTATTTTGCTCGCTCGGTCCCACCACTTCCCCCCACCCCCACACATATGATGGTAATTTGGTTAAATATGGAAAAGGAGTGATATTTGAATGCTTGACGCCGGTATAGCCCAGAATAGAATTATTGAGATAAAATGTAGAATCGTATGAATGGTTTTCTATTAAGCTGAAAATGGTTCACATGCATGTTTTGTCCTGTATAAGTATATCTATAAGAACAGAACATACATTCTGTCCATAGCATCATTGGAGTTCTATTCTTTGCCAATAGGATATCCATCATCAAACATCTTACTTACATACAACACGTTCTACATACAAAAACATATTTTCATCCTGTCTTCAAGACGAGAATTCCATGAGGATATTCTCAGTCTCTACAAGGGAGATTCTGCTTCTTGGTCCAGCTCTCTTAGTCTCCGTCTATTCAGCAAAGTCTCTTAGTTTCTACAATTGAGATTCTCATATTCAGCGAGCACTCTTAGTCTCTACTAGGGAGATTCTGCTTCTTGGTCCAGCTCTCTTAGTCTCCACAACGGAGGTTCTCCAGCTATTCAGTGAGCACACTTAGTCTCCACAACAGAGGTTCTCCGGCTATTCAGTCAGCACTCTTTGTCTCAACAATGGAGGTTCTCCGTCTATTCAGCAAAGTCTATTAGTTTCTACAATTGAGATTCTCATATTCAGCGAGCACTCTTAGTCTCTACTAGGGAGATTCTGCTTCTTGGTCCAGCTCTCTTAGTCTCCACAACGGAGGTTCTCCAGCTATTCAGTGAGCACCCTTAGTCTCAACAATGGAGGTTCTCCGTCTATTCAGCAAAGTCTCTTAGTTTCTACAGTTGCGTTTCTCATATTCAGCGAGCACTCTTAGTCTCTACAAGGGAGATTCTCTATCTATTCAGCAAGCACCTTAAGTCTTTACAATGGAGATTCTTCAGCTCTTTCGTGGTCGATCACTCTTAGTCTCTACAACGAAGATCCTCCGCCTACTCAGGGAGGATTCTTGTAGTCACTACAACTGACATTCGCCATCTACTCAGCGAGGACTTAGTCACTACTGTGAAAATTCTCCGTGTATTCAGGAAGGGTTCTTATTCACTACAATGAAGATTCCCCAGCTACTCAGCGAGGACTTTGCTGTGGAGATTCTCCGTGTATTCAGGGAGGGTTCTTAGTCTCTACAATGGAGATTCTTTGTTATTCAGCTAATTTTTCTGCAATGGAGATTCTCCGTTTATTCAACGGTGATTGCTTTCTGTACAACGGAGATTCTCAGCCTCTTAGGTGGAGTTTCTTTGTTTCCTACACTAGAGATTGCTGGTTTATTTTAATAGGGCGAATTCTTAGTCTCTAAAATGGAATTCTCAGTCTATTCAGTAAAGACCTTTAGTCTCCATAGTAGATATTGTTAGTCTATTCGGTCATGACTCTTCGCCAAAAGACAAGCCACGAGCCACGGGTTAAGTGGAAATAAAAAACATTATAGTCGGTTTCTTTTAGCGAGTCACCTACATTCAGCTGTCTGTAAAATCAGTAACACTCGCGAACAAAAATACCCTTATTCAGTGTCACGTAAACGACCCAAGCTCTACACATTCACATGTTGAACGTCCATATTACTACAACGAAAATGCAGTTAGAATACTTTTTTCCAATTTATCAAATTAAACTCCATAAGCTTAGTTTCGACTCCAACAACACATTGCCTTTGGTAACGTCATAATTATTCCAAACCAAGTGGCATTCTGGGGAATGGGCGTGGAGTATTTTACTATTATGGTATCCCGGGCGGTTAAATAAACTCCACGCTAAAGGCAATTTTGGTTAGCGAGTATGACTGATTTCACAGACAGCTGAATCTAGGCGACTCTCTAAAAGAAATAGCCTATAGGAAGAAAACGTGCCAGAGATTCTGGACACTCGGTCCATATTAGCTCACAAGATAAAATGTTTACATCTAAATTTTCTCACAAGATAATTCATACTTACAAGAGAACTCTGCTTCACGGTCACCACTAACCTAAATAATTATTTACATATTTAACATATATGCTAATTTTATTAATGGAATTGGTTTTGGGGATTTGCATTTTAGTTTTCCGGTTAGTTGCCTGAATTGTGAAATTTGAATTAATATAGAAAAATACAGGATAAAGAGTAAAATCAGAGCACCGAACGTATAACTGAAAAAAACTGAGAAACTCTTGTCAGCTTACTTCAGTTAAGGTTTTTGTCTAGCTGTTCTTGTTAATGCTTAAGGCATTTGGTGGAATACTTTTGACCTAATAGTATAAACATAGACTGAAATCGTCACACAGCACACTTACGGGATCTACCAAAGGCGAGTAACCGAGATATACGCACGTCATGTATGGAAATACTGGGCCGTTCGGTATACGCAACCAAGATGTATACATACAGTGACTATTAAAAACGTCGTACACATGTTGTGTATATATTTAGTATACAGTTGTTTTTGGAGAGTATAATGCTAACAATGTAACAGTAACTGAGTGTCAGAACTGAAACTATGCCTTTAGTCATAATTCCTTCTTTGAAAGATACAAGTCCAAGTTTTGATTCCTGACAGAAATGTTTGTATGTAATATTATTGTGTGCTAAATGTGATTACAAACATAGCAACTTGAGTAATTCTAGATCATTGGCGTCTAATAAATTGCAATTATAATAAACCTCACTGCATTTTTCCCCAAATCTGCATCAGTGCCTAGGGGGCGTGTAAATTTGCTATTTTATTTATTTATTTTATTTTCTTTATTTCATTGTTTGTTTTAGGCCGTACTCAAGAATATTTCACTTATACGACGCGGGGCCTCCGTGGCCGAGGTGGTTAGATCGTCATGCGCGGCGCAATGACCTACGAGCTCTCACCAATGCGGTTGCTGTGAACTCAAGTGCAGTTCTTGCTGGCTTCCTCTCCGGCCGTACGTGAGGTCTACCAGCAACCTGCAGATGATTGTGGGTTTCCTCAAAACCGTAACTGAAGTAAATTGGCCAGAGACCGCACTTCACCTTTCACACTGTCGCCACTGCCCTTTATATAGGCTAACCACCGCTGCCATTATTTAAGCAGTTAAATGAAAAAGTTAGAATAAAATCCCTAACCGAGATAAACTGACATGAGATCGTATTTCATGGGTTACGTTCAGCTCCTCACACTGTCATCGATGCTCTGGCTTTTACTTTCTATGCTGTACGTCTTTAATTGTAACTAACACTATCCATGGGATAACATTTTTAAGTCAGTGGTATTGTCGGTTATAAATCTTACAAGAAATTCCAAACATTCGCATTATGTAGAATGCTATGAAGATGAGTTACAAGTCAATAAGACTCATTTCCAAAACAATGTAAACACCAAGGGCCACTTACACAAAACCTCGTAAATCAGCTTTTCGTAACTTTTCTCGTAAGTGACGTCGCCGTATGGCCCTTTAACCTAGACAATGCCTTTTACGAAAAAAGAATCGAGAAATGTGACATACGAAGGTTTTATGAAAGTGGGCCCAGTTCTAAAGGAATATGCGTATTTGAGAATATTTGTCCCACAAATGTGCCCCAAAATATAGGATCAAAGGGGAAAAAAATCGTATACCTCGTTTATTCAGCTTTACATTCATAGGATAAACAGAAGTTGGAGATTATCTACATATGAATAGTAAATAAAGCGGGTAATATGTTATAGAAATTAAGAGAGAGAGAGCACAGATAGTTAAACCAAAGCAGCGATGACAGCGTGATAGTCGGCAAATAGTCACACTTTCGGCCTCTTGTCAGCAATGCTCACATACAGTTTTATTCTAACTGTTCATATAAATGCGTAAATGGGCTTAATCAGAGTTATATCAACCAATGCAAAGGTACTTGGCCGTGGGGAAGTATAGTCACGAGAAAACTGGTGTATGCAGGAACACATAGAAAGAGGCACTCACCAGTTTCCAATGATAACAAATGCATAAATCGGCTTAATCAAAATAATATCAACCAAAAATTGCAGTGAAAATATACTTTAAGATGGTCAAATTTAATAAACAATGCAAAGAGAACTGGCCTCGGGGAAGCATAGTCCCACCAGGAGAAACCTGGTCTATGAAGAACGTAGAGAGACGCAGTCATCAGCTTTCAATGATGAAAACAATTGATTTCGAGGCATGACATCAAAGTCAAATTTAACCTCGTAGTCCATTACTACAAATATAGTTATCTCTGTCCCTCTTTGATTGCAAATGTTTATAAAAGCACTTTGATTATGTAGTAAACAGATGCTTATAGATCCCCTAGCTGCGGATAAGGCGGAGGCATTTAATACAGCTATGAAAACAATGAATTCGATAATGGATCGCAATTATGAACCTTTGCTCAAATGGAAATCAAGTTTTAATATCTCTAACTGTCGAACTAGTTAATGTGGTTTGTACACTCTTGCCCTCCTAAAAGCTAAAGTTCATTCTGCCTTTCTAGGTTAGTAAGTGAAGCAGACAGGAAATCTGGCGTCAAGGGAAATCTCACTATATGTTTAATAAGCATGTCTGTTCATACATAAGGCTGAACGCTTACTATCTTTAGATGCGATTGTTCTCAATTCTCAGTCATCACTTAAACATGTATGCATTGTTGGTTTGTGAAACACATGCAACAAATTCATATATGTGTTTATTTAATTGATGTTTAACGCCATACTCTAAATACACACAGTTGGTTACTCAATAAATGCAATTACCGTCTTTCTAACACACCCCTCACAGTAAGTGCGCCATCCACAATACTGGCGAATACCAAAAATTATTATTTGCGTCGAATTTCTATCCTAGCATGCGCTTGAAGTAGTTCTCACTATAGTTCAAATGGTAAATGGTGTTAATAAACGTTTGTATGTCATTGCTGTGTGCGGCGCTCACTTAATACAAGTAAGACATACAGCATGGAGAAAAAACCAGTGCAGTGACGAGAGTGTGATTACTGGCAAATGGTCACTCATAACCGGTGAAATACGGCCTCTTGTCAAGTTAACTTAGTTAGGGTTATGAATATCCGTCCATAATCTATTTTGGAGGAAGGTGGGAGAGGGTTGGGAGGGGGGGGGGGGTGACTGTGTAACATACGGAGAGGAATAAATTAATTTCCAATGCCCTGGTGGATGCCTTATTGCGCTCCTACAGAACCACAGGCAGGAAGCTAAATGAGAGCAGAACACATATCAGTCAAAGCAATGATACAGGTGTAATAAATGTCTTCGCTTTGGCAAAGATTTTTCTAGTTCAGCCAATCGATTTCCGTGTGTTTTTTTAACCTTATATACCCCCCCCCCCTCACCCCCAATAACATTACTGACAACATCATTAAGAGAAAGCTTGAAGGTACTGTCAACACTCAACAATAAGAGTAGCGTCCCTTTTACTGATGCAACGCGTTAAAGGTACCAAAGATTTGTGCTATTTGTGCTATTTGGTTGTTACATAACGCCATGCGCAATATATAAACCACTGTATAGAGAGTATAACCAAGACAGAGACTCTTGTGAGGTGGTTGGTGAATGGTCACGCGTAACCGATCAAATACTGTCACTTTACATGAGCCGTCAATTGGCCTTTCCAACATCAAAAAACTGTTGACTGTTTTTATTTCAATGATTGTGTCCTATTTTGGTACTTCCTTGCGTTCATGACGGTAGGTATAGGAATGTCATTTTACCTCAGGTAGGGTTTTGAGGTGTCCGTGGACAAGTAACTAGCGTAGCAGTGTAGCAATGTAGCGCAACTCAAGGCTCTGTCACCTATGCGGTCTCAGTGATTTCAAGCCTAGCTCATGCTGGCTTGCTCTCTGGTCGTACGTGAGAAGGTTTGCCAGAAACTCTGCCCGGTTTCCTCACATCATATTATGCTTGCCGCCTTCATATAAGTGAAAATATTATTGAGTGCGGCATTAAACACCAATCAAATAAATGAATGAATAAGTTATTTGGGGTTTAATTCTAACTGATATGTAAGTTAAATAATGCAATTTACACAACATGAATATTTTCACTTCTACATTGGTGGTCAGTTTTTGTGGTTTAGGAGTGTCCAGGGGTAAACCGTTCACAGTTGGCAAGTTACTGACGACATTTACCACGTGTGGTGTACAAATATACGCAACATATTCATTAAATTTGTAAACCGAAGCATATTCATACAATCGGCGTTGACCACTTACTGTCACCTAGGTCTCAAAAACGGTAATAGAGGATACCTAAGATTCTCGAACGGCTCTCTCACCAGTGCAATCGCTGTGAGCTCAAGTCCATCCCTTGCTCGCTTTCTCCCCGGTCGCACATACGTAGGCCTGTCAGTAACCTGCTAATGGTTGTGAGTTCCCCTCGGCTATACCCTCTCCCCCCCCCCCCCAACTCCAATAAAGTTAATTTGACAGCTATCACCGTTAACGTCACCAGAGCAGGCTATACTCTATTCCCTGGCTGTCTGCTTGGGCATTAGGAAAAATATAGTGTAAAGCAATTTTTACGCCCCAAGATAAAGCGATTTTATGACACATCCTCAACTGTATATTCTGGAAAAAAAATCCAGTCTTTTCATGTATCGTTTAAACTAAGCCTACACGCAGTTACTTGTGTTACGGGTGTTACATATGTTTTGAACCAACAGATGTGTTCTGGGAATGTGTATCCACCAACTAGCGTCGGACCAAATGGGCAGGAACCAAAGCCAGCAGAAGTAAAATACCGTTAAACTAAATACCCGCTTCGGTGGCTTGGTGGTTAAAGCGTCCGCCTCGAAGTCGAGAGTCTTAGATATGATATTAAATCCCTAGAATACATGTATACATACATAAATATAGTTAATTTCAGGGCAAATGGCCACTTACCCCAAAATATGATACAAATCTGAGTTATCACAGAATTTACCAAACATTCACCACATGACTAAAATCAAGTACTGCTTTGGTGGTTACAAGGAGTATAGAGAGATCTCGGATGCGTTTCGCTGTCTTATCAGATTTTTTTAAAACCATTTTTCTTCAATGAACATAGCCTGCAAGTCTGTAGGTCCATAAAATATTGATAATAAAATATGTATCTCATTCATGCTTTGATTCCAACTGTCCATGTATCAATCATCATGGCGCTGAATCGGTCGTATTCAGCGATGATGATATTGTCCTTAACCCTGGGTTAAGCGGAATTAGATGAGTCAGGCGTGTGAACCATAATTTCAAACTGCTTTGACCAGATGCACACGTAAAGACAGGTTATCCAATGAAATGGACGTCTAATTTTTCATTTTAAACGGTTTCTATGAATTCGTGTCATATTAATCTACCTGTCCTTATTGACGACAAAAAGCACTGCCATTATCGCAAATCAGAACCAAACTGAGGCAAATTCTAGGTCAAGTGCAGCAAGCAAAGGAAGATTTGTTGTTTGTTATGTATGAAGATTTAATGCTGAATTGCCTAGACTTCGATTGGCACTTATCCGTCGATGGCAAACTGTATGATATGGTCACATAAAAATTGCTAAGCCAATCTACTTCATTAACATGTAAATATGTACAATTAATTCTGCAGCTTTAGTCACTCTGAACAACAAAATCAATAGCCCCAAAGTCACGGTGACTCCAGGTGTTCATACACATGTGAGTAACTGAACCGGAAACGCAAAAGAGCAATTGTCCATACAGAAACGTTTCGCGAAAAGATTCTAAATGATCAACTGATGCCTGATAATCAACTAAATCAGCAACTGGCAATTCTATTCAAAATTCAAAACGGAGACGTGTTTAATTTATAATATTAACAAGCAACAAACTGTGATGATACAGTTCTGTTAGCTCTGTTTCATAATCTCTATTTAAATTGATCTGTATAAATCATGAAGTTAAAATCTATTAATAAAGACGTATCTGAATGATAGATGTCACAGACAGTAGGGTTCAATATCGGATAAAGCTGATTAAATTAAGGTATGGTGTCAGCATAAAATGGGTTAGTTTTCTAATGAGGTGGCTTTTAATACAAACACGGAAGGTAACAGGAAATGTAAATATGTATGTATAGTGCACTGGTTGACAGACAATAAACGTCTCAACACAATCCGAAAACCCGTGCGGTCTCATCCGCCATTCCGAACAACACGGAAAGTTATTTGCAAATCAGAGCGGTCTTTACATTTGCAGTGTTTAGGGTGGAAGCACGTGGTGATGTTGTTGTACAGAGACCAGAATACAAGCCTGTCTTTTGGAACAATAACGATGGATACTTGCGGGTTAAATTCGTACTTAACATTTTTTCAGTCATTTCACGACGAAGAGTCATTAGGTGTGTATACATATAATGTGTGTTCTTGTGACAGTATATACCCATGTCGTCAAAGTGCTTCCGCCACTGAAGTATCATGCCAAAAACACCAGACATGACACCCCACCCAGTCACATTATATACTGACACCGGGTCAACCAGTTACATTATAGTGACACCGAGCCGACCAGTCCTGTTTTCTTGCTCAAACCTCTCAATACTGAGCGTCAACCGAGGCAGCAGGAGTACCATTTTTTAAAGTCTTTGATATGACCTGACCTGGGTTTGATGTAACCATTTTGGCACCAAAGTGGTAATGTGTCACGTGATAAGTACAGAAATGCCTGTCTTTCTTACACTCATCCAAATCAGATTCTTTCACAACAGAAATCGCAGTAGTCAAAACCAGACTGGTTTCTAAAAGAAGAATCCCTCATGCTCAAACCAGATCTGATTCTGATTAAGTTGAAATGGCTCACACGAACGTTAATTTACGGACAATTTCAAGGTCATAGCTTGAGTAGTCTGTACACAGGCTTAAAATGAAAACATAGCCTCAAAAAACGTAGTTCCAGTGACCCACATTGAATCACCTGTCAGGTGTCAATAAGTGTCGCACGGAAAAATTCACTGAGGATGAACTAAAAGCGGGCATCAAGGACATCTGGAAAAATTTACTCTTAAGGAGATTCCGGACTCAATCAGTTCATGGAAGAAACGTTTTGCGCGCCATCTACCGAGAAGATGATTTGGTCTGTATACTTAGGATGTAATGGTTTTTGAGTGTGTAAATTTTTAGAAGCTAACGTAAGAGGGTTTCGGAGATATTGAGTGTCAAAGTACGGTCCATTTTCTATGCCCACCCGATATATGTATTGTTGACGGCTTGGGCCCGGTTGTTCAAACTGAGACTTAGCACCAAGTTTAACTTTATGTTAAGTCTGCTATTTTGTACCTAGCCCAAAAATGGTTGGGTAACAGTATATTAAATATGAACTTAATCTGCTTTTTTATACTCTGCTTTTGGACAACTGCACCAGCTGCTGAATTTGGCTTAAATGTAAGATATTACTTAACAGCAGCATTAGCTAATACACTTTCGAACAACTGGGCCCTGAACTGTGATTTGGATACTTCGCTTATTGTAAAATGACTCTTATAATGCGCTCCGTTTCTAGATTGTTGTGTGGGTGTACAAACAAGATGTAACTCACTATTCATATTACCTGAGAATAACTTCCTTTGGTTTGCCCAGTACATACTGTGCCTTGCAGGCGCATCTGTTACTGTAAGTCTGCTTTGATACATGTGTGTGAAAAGTCCCGTGCCTATCTGATTTGGGCGTTGGATCGAGAAACCAGAGCTTTGAACTGTGATCTGTCATAGGCTTGGAGCGTAGTCACGTATCTTGTCCCACTTGCCACGAAGCCCAGAGGCTATATGCCATAGATTGCAGTTCCAAGGAGGGTGGAACAATCTACCATTTCTGCAAGAGCAATCTACCTTAGAGCAGTTCCGATGTTTTCTAATTCGTTAGTTTGATTCCTCACGCGTGAAAATTGCTTCTAGTAGAGAGTATGCTTGTTGAGGTGTAACAGAAAAACTCTTTTAGACTGTCTAACTAGTAGGCGACAACCGGGTAACAGGAACATAATTTTGTGCTAGAATTTTTTTTTACGATGAAATAAGACGTTGACATCCTTCAAAACGTTTATTACGCCTGTGGTAGTAGTCATGGCATACATAGGGCATGTGAACTATACAATACACCTGGACACATTGGTTTTGTATTCGCTGAGATGTTAAATAGCTCGACCCGGAATATCCCGTCCCATCCCACACACTCTCCCCCACTGGGTAAGTTAGACCCAGAATCCCCCCTCCTCAACCATCCCCACACACGCTCTCTTACTGGGGTAAGTTAGACCCAGAATCTCTCACCCCCAGCCCCCCCCCCCCCTAATCCACACTCACGCATACACAAAGTATATTTCCTCGTCCATTTATTACCCTATCTTCTTACTTTAACCAGAAGTGATCAGGGCTTTAGATGCAATGTCTGAAACTCTATAATGGTTGAAACTGATGTTCACAAACAGAATAAAATGTCAGGGTTAAAGTGTGTTATAATAAACATTTTATGAATTCTGAAAAGAAATGTAAAGAAGCATAATTCCGTTTTATCAGACAACGGTCCATTACAATAAATGTGGTTTTAACTTCAAGTAACTTTCGTATCAGACATGTTTTTTTCAATATTCTTGAATTTTGTGTAAAACAACAACCAAATAAATAAATCAAACAATAACTTCTACTGATTCTTCCATTTCACTGACATGTCCAATAACAAATATTACAGCATATCGATATATGCATTACAGAATATAATAATCAAAAATGCCAAAACTAATCATGGTTTTTTTTTTTGAATTTATTTATTTGATTAAAGTTTTAAGCCTTACTCAAGAATGTTTCTCTTATACTTCGGTGACCATACTGTGGTGGAAGGTATCAGGGCAGAGTCTCGGGGGAAGTCAACGACCATACATAGGATGCTACCACATCTACCCACGTACGATCGGAGAAAAAGCCAGCCTGGGGTGGATTTCGATACACATCGATCTTGAAATATATTTCGTGTTTTCAGAAGACGCACACTCCGGAAAATGGGACATAATATTTCTTTAACGTTTGTTGGATCAACTTCTCTCATTCAAACGACTTATTCCATGACCAAATAAAACACTGGCAGTCAGTGTAACGAACCAGTACTAAAGCCTAAAGTAAATGATCTTACGTTTGAAATACAGCGACTGCATAATTTGCTACCATAAGTATTTATTTAATTACTTATTTGACTGGTGTTTTACTCAAGAATAATCCACCTACACGACGGCGGCCAGCAGTCTAGTGGGAGGAAACTCGGTAGAGCTCTAGCGAAACCCACTTACGACCGGAGAGGAAGACAGCATGAACTGGTCTTGAACTCACAGCGACCGCACTGGTGAGCGCAACTACCCACGAGCCTCTCATCAATGGGGTCATTGTGACTTCAAGTCCAGCTCATGCTCACCAATCGAATAAATCAAATAAGTGATTGGCGAGAGGTTCGTGGGTCATTGCGCCATGCTGAACGCTAACAGCCTCGGCAACGTTGGCCCATATTTAAGCATTTACTTGAACATTTAGAATAAAACCCTACGTGGGCTGACATTCCGTATTTCACTGCTTACATATGACCATTTGCCAACTATCACAATGTCGTCGCTGCAATTTTTATATTCTCGGTGAAATAGCCGGTGAAATACGGTTTCTTAGGGTCAGTTTAGGGTCAGGTTTTTGTTCCAACTGATCATGTAAATGCATAAACAGTAGCAATTTACGCGCAATTTAGCAGTATGACCTAAGAAGAAGTAGGTAAAAAATGCAGTGATGTTAATAGCAATTTATTAGACGTCAGTGGTCTAGAATTACTCAAAATTCATCATGTTTAAAAGATTTTCTCAGTTCAGATATGGACACAGTATTGCAGCTCTCCTATGCTAATGGACTTTGAACTATATCCAGTCCAGTCCAATCCAAAACGAGGCAATATGGCGATATGGTGGGGTTAAGTTGAAAACACGCAGGATACCGCGCGTAGATGAAAAATACTATTTGAATATGCAAGCTTTGATAGATTACTACACATATAGCTATATGATGTATGAGGGCGCTGAAATTCCAGTGATAGGATCGAATAAAGAGTGCTCAAGTACAAATTGCTTTTCCATGTACATTTTGTCTAGTACTGACACTCAACGATTTTCTCAGCTAATTTAATCAATAATATTAGCAGACTTTTTAATGACCTTCGATCTTTATTCAATTACGTACAATGTAAAATTATTTAATAGTGAGATCTACCATCTATCGCCTCAAACCGTGGGTCCATAGGCTGTTTCAGTCAGGAAAGTTCTTTGGGGCTTTCATAGAAGCTTTAAGCGTAGTTTGCACATTTTTGGTGAAAAGTATAAATGTGGTCTGTGCATATACGCACATTAAAGCTACAGCAATTTGTAGAAAACATGGCTCTGTACGCTTTAGGAGATTTACACAGCTATCCCTGCCCAAAATCCGCTGGTCCAAATGCGCCGATATCCCGTAAGTTCTGGGTTTTATACGAGTTCTGTTTATTTCTGGCAACAAACATGACTATAAATGGAGTCTGTGCATATACTTACTGAAACTACAACAATTAGCAAAACAACATCGCTGTGTAGGCCATAGAGTAATTCTGAACCAGTGAGGACTAATAAACTGCAATTAACATTAATGCATTTGTTTTACCTAATTTAAGCCATGGTGCAAGAGGCGTAAGAGGAGAAGCGTCCTTATGGCCCTCGTTTTAGCAAGCAAAACGACATACTGAACGAAAGAGGTTATTCTGAATCCAGATCCGGAAAAGTTACAGTAAAAGTCATAGACTTGATTAAACTTCAGACTTAAAGGTGGGAGAAACGTTGTTATGCCCCTCGTTTTAACAAGTAAAACGAGACAGTGAATCAGTTAATCATTGCTAAAGTTATTTTTACTTTAGCAATGGATCAGCCTTGAAGCGCCCTCTTTAATATCAAATAAATGCAGGTTCATTGTTGATAACTTTCATGTTCATAAATAAGAAGAGAACTCTGTATTCGTCTAATGCGATATCCTTGCTTTCAGAATATGAACTTGTGTTTACATGGTGGTTGCTGGGTATTTCCTAATGAAAAACGACAGGATTTACTTATTTATTTGACTGGTGTTGTACGCCTACCTCATGTGTATTTCTCTTATAAAACGGCGGCAAACATCATGGTGGGAGGAAGCGGGTCAGAGCCCTGGGGGAAACACGATAAGAGTTACTGTTGAAAGTGTTCACAGCGAAAATGGCCTTTGTCGATAATTTTACGTATATGTCTAATAAACTATATATTTTCACTTGTATCTAACACATGGATTATTTAATGCCTTTGAAGAGGAAAAGATGCTCTGGTCGTGCTTCGTTTGATTGTATAGGTTCTGGCTATGGATAGGCTGGCATCCTTCAAGTATGGGTGAACCGTCCTGGTCACAGATCACGTGTAGCCCAGTACATACAGCTTGTTGGTAAGTTAACTTATACAACAAGTTAACAGGTGCTCCCTTCACACGTGTCCATATATATTTGTACATGTTTATCTTTCACATTTTAATGACAGTGGCCATAAACGATTCTCTATAACATGGCGTGGTGTACCAGTTCAGTTGCATCTTATTGTTACTACATCCATGCACACATTTGTTATCAATAAGGGTTCACAGTATGATGGTTAAGAATGTAATCTGACCATTATACTAACTTGAAAGAAACACTCTTTCCACCTTTGTTACTTTTATTCATTTCATCTTAAAATTAATTACTCATTCTACGTATATACCAGTCCGCATAAGCCGAATATAAACCGGCAAGAATAAACTTCAACGCGAGGTCCGCTACACATAAGAATAAGAAAAAGCGCCCTGGTGTTTATTCATAAAGCCTATGTTTAGCAAGAGATGTGTTTACTATAATGAACATTTGAAATGTTTACACAAAAATGTGGTGGATATTTGAGCGCCAAGTCATGTTTACTGGACTATTTGTGTTTATTGAACATATAATCAACCTAAAAATTAAAAAATTAAATTGCTAAACTTAGCCTTGATGAGTAAACACCTGGACGCATTTATAAACTGTAACAGATCTGTGTTTATAAACGAAACACTTATTTTTAGTGTGTATTATTCATAAATAATTTCGCATTTAGATCTGAAGCAGAGCAGAGACTCTTCCGCTGTCAACATGATATGGCGAGAACTGTATGTAGTTTTATGTATTTATGCACTTTCCAAACATCCCTGGCAGCGTGCCGTGGCCGAGTGGTTATGTGTGTGCACTTCAGTCGCCAGAATATACCTGAGGTGGGTTCAAATCTAGCTTTGGCATTAAGCGTTCGACGGCTTTTATGGGGCCACAGCCTAGGCTTTGCTGAAGACCATTTCTTTTCCACAAGCATGCTGTAATACCGCTACGTAACTTTCTGGAGAAATGGTCAGTAACTTACCAAATGTCGGTAGTTTATGCATGGTAGTTTGTTCTCCCCAAAACGTTCATGGCTTCAGTGAAAGTTCGTGAGCATGACGATAAACAATGTTTTGCTTGCACCGAGCACGAAGCCATGTTTCTAGCCTGGTTTTGTGTTCTTTGTTATGTCTGGTATTTGACATCAGTTTGATAAAGTCCTGTTCATTCTAATTCGAAATGGGTCTTTGTGGTGAAGAGATGTTTTGAAGTGAAGTAACGTCATTGATAAATGTAGCTTCTTTCTTCGTTAAAACAGCTTCGTGACTGTGTTATCAAATAGCCAATGAATGGTAGAAATTCCTCGGAGACAGGGAGGTACACAAAATATTACTGGACGATTTACGTCATGTGATCCTACTTAAATAAATTGAATATCTAAACAGTGAACTGAAGCTAAGCTATTCGGAAATTTAGTCAGGTAAATATGACATCATTGAAAAAGATGTGCTCGTAAGTGTGCTGACTGACCGTGGAAAGTCACTGTGCTTTTGCGTTGTCGGTCGACTCAAGTCAACGGTAACTGCAGATCAATCCGCACTGTGAGTGCATGGAGGCTCAAACAGAGTGATATGGGTCCAAATGTACACATTCGAGGGTCATGGATTATTTTCTATTTATTTACACTGGAAAATGCATAAAATATTTCAAAAATGTCTTTCATATCAAAATGGAATTGCCTTTCATATTATGCCTCTGTCAGCGTTATATTGTTGAGTTGTTTCCTTTAATAATTTACTTAGTGGCTCATTAACAAAACATAGAAGCGTAGCTAGGGGCTAAGTTGCACGTCAACTCACATCACACAATTAACTGTGATGTGTTCTGACAATCATCATATAAAGCCTCAATGAAACACAAATTAATGACTCTGCCGTGGGCACGTGAGTTATGAATAACCAAAATCATCTGTGAAACACATCTGTAAAATTCGGCTCGTTTGTCCACCAGGTGCTTTTGTTCACATTAATATCCCTCATATGCTAGGTGACAGAGTCTAGGTGGTAATTGTTCTGCTACGCTCAGGGGAGGAAAAGTCTCCTACCTGTGACCCTATTAACAATCCAAGAATTCGATATCTTGTCAGATGAAATGACTGGTGTTGGCTTGATAATCCGACTTTACTGTCTATAATAAACTAGCATGAGTTTTTCCCTTGTAAAGTACCGAGTGCAAATCAAACGCGATTATAATACATCAATCCATGTTAAGGTGAGGTCGCGGACAGTCGTTTGTGATTGACTGAAAACTTATTGCAACATACCACATTTCACTTGTCAGTTAGTGCCGTGATGTCGGTTAAATAGTCTGGAATCAATCATTTCTGCCAATACATGTCCGCGTTTATTTTTATGGGATGGAATATGACATTCCTGCTTTGATTCGTACTCTACGTGTGTCATTTCAATTTGCTCTCTCTCTCATTACTGTACTCCAGAACTATAACACAATAAAACTATCGTCTCTCCTTCGATTTTCTCCATCACCGTTCACCCTATCGACATCACATTTGCTAAGGGCCGAAGGATGTGCAATGTTAACTATTGTGTTGTCAGTTGTGTGTGAGTACTTCATAAAAGCTTAAAAGCAGCAACCATTTCATTCCATACTTACAGTTCCAGTATAAATTTTTATTGAATGTGCTATCACGACTGTCAAAGATATGCACCAATCTCATTAAATCCCATCTAGAGCTTCGAGGAATAATTGAATGCCAATAAACAACAAACTGATTATAAATTGCATATGTCAGATAAATGACCATGGCCTTGGCCAGCAAAATAGTTCGATTTATTTGTCAGATATAGACTTGAAATTTCTTTAAAATAGCTGACTCGGGGGTGGCCTGTTGGGCCTAGTGGGTATCAATGATGTCACATCCATATCTTGTGTTTGGAAAGCTCTTTTCAACGTTCATTCGGCGAATGCTTTCATATCCATATATGTGAGAGAGTGAATGCTTGATTGTCTTTTTCGTCATATGACGACGAAGGAGTTCTGAGAGTGCATGTAATGTGCCCTCTTGTTTCAAGACGGATTTCCACTGCTCTTTTATCTGGTGCTTTTTCACTGAGACGACTTTCCGAAGACACGTAAGCCCCCCCCATCGGAACCATTATTCTGACACGGGTCAACCAGTCGTTGCACTATCCCCATCATGCTGAACGCCAAATGAAGAAGTTACAACTTCCTGTTGTAAAGTCTTAGGTGTGACTCTACCCAGGACTGACAGTAGATCTACCGAAGCGGGCGCTCTGCCAACTGTGCTATCGGGGACTGTCAGTATGTGTGTATACTCTCTGAGGTGCTAAAAATCTGATGTTATGTCACTGGTTACAACATAATTAAAAAAGCCTCTATAGAATCCAGTGTTTCAAATGCATCCTTTTAACTTGATTTCAGCTTGTCATTATGTCGGTATAACCTGCTCCCTGGGCAACGGCAAATATAAACTACGCAAAGAGAATTATAGGTTAATAAACAGAATATACATGAACCTAAGCAAACTTTCGATCCCTTAAATAATGATTTTAAGTCATTGTTTGCATGTATACAGATCGAGGACTGCGCTATGAGCGCTTTTGAACAATGTATATATTAATAAAACCCAGTACATCTATTGTTTAACACCCATAGAAACGAGTGGTTGCTAGGAAGAGTCACAATAAGGATATTACCTTTTTATCAAGTGTGATGCATTTGTTGTATTCTGCTTGGAAATATGAGTTATAAATTGGGAATAAATGTTTGCAATGGTTTATAGCAGGTTTAGACATATAGGCTACAGTGACTCCGGGTAACCGTGCGTGTACTGAGTCCCTATATATACACTGTCATCCTTTACATATCAGGTTGCATCATGCATATTGCATAGCCAAAGGGTTAAGTAGATATATTAGGAATAATGTGTATTATGTGTAAAACCTGTAGTCCGTGTATGAAATGCACGCTATATGAACAGTGACAAACATGTAAAACTGATAGACGTAAATAGAGGATATGAAATTCGTGAGCCTCGATATCATATTTATTAAACGAGAGTAACTTAGAAGTAACTTACAAGTACATGACGGAGAATAATATAGTACAGACAAAATTTATTTACATAGCGACTTTTTATACACCATACACATGTCGAAAATTTGCTTTATACAATGTATCGCTCAATACGTTAATATTTATAACAAGAATATTACATTTTATTACAGAAAGAACAACCGTCTAAAACTAGACAAATATCACTTGCTCTGACAGTTTGATTTAACGAATTTTGAACAAGTGAAACAGTCTACAAAGTTCTAACGGCTAATTGGAATTTAGTCATCAGCTAGTGTTCTTGTGAAGATCTGGATGACGATTCAATGATACAAACACATCGTCGTTTGGGTGCTCCATGATTGTAATGAACATGCACGTGAAAGACCACCCAGCACGGGACTGCCAAATATCGGCACCATTTAAGAACTTAAAGAAGTGGCTATCACACGGGACGTGGACTGACTGGAACTAGACATCACATGCCACATGTAATGATTGACCCGAAGATATCAAATTTATTCAACGAGAGTAGTAGTTTTCATTTTCCCCCGAGTCTCCATTATGAAAAAAAAATGTTAAAAAAAATAATGGCCTAGCCGATGTTTCCGTTCTGTGGATTTTACTTAGCCTTCGTGGCGATGGCACTATGTCGTAGTCAATGCCGAGGATTTCCACATTGACTCGATTATCTCCTGTCACATTTATAACACTGGCGTGTCCTTTTTTGTCAATTTTTGCGATATTTCCAGGTCGATAATCGACCATGTTGACATTTGCAGACGACAAGAAAAGCAGTAAAAAGAAAGTAGTGCCTGTACAGCCGAGTTGTAACTTTTGATCGGTCGACTTTATGAATGAATAGATACACGGACCAATCAAAATGTCGGAATTTATATTACACGTATCATAACTATACGTTATGCCTTTATGAACATTTATGGGATAAAGAAAGTTATTTATCATCAACAGCCCACTGCGCAGGTACAAGTATATGTCACGTTGTTTGAAGTGGTTACAGTGATAACTCACACATGAACGCCATGTTACGGTTCGAAACAATGGTATACCCTTTTTGTTGTCTGCAGTGAGTATATCCAATTTATTCATCAGTAATTCACATGAATATCTAACTGAAATGACATGGAATTTATAACATGAAAACATGCATTATAATCACAAAATTGCGCTTTTATGTACATCACAATTATCAACTGAGTATCTGCACACATTACCAACAAATCAGATATTTTGTCATGTTTTAAAAGGAGCATTCATTCGTGTGTTAACAGAGTACATCATTCTTTGGTAAAACAGTAAGATCAGTAAAATGGGCAACTATTTCAAATCTTTCAAACGTAAGGCGTTGATATTTCACACACATTATTCAGTGAATATTAGGCGTCTTTTGAGAATATTTCATCATCGGCGGAACAATATTAAAACCTGAACAATTTTAAGACCTATAGCAATTCCCAGACACTTGTTTTCATTTCATTAAAAATTCAGTTATTCAAAATATTTCAAATATGAAGTCTTGACATTTCACATACATTATTTTATGGATATTAAACATCTTCAAATTAAAATTTTAACATCGAAAGTGACATAGTATTTAAAAGCGTGAAATATTTATTTATACTTGATGCCAAGTATATTTAAAATTTACGGTTAATTTGTTTGCTGTTTTAGTACCATCCACCTATGATGCTGAAAGATGTTAAATGTCCACTAAATAATCTGTGTGAAATGTTAAGGTGTTAGGTTTTACGTATAGAATAATTGGGAAGGCGTATCCATTTTTTGGTCCACTTGACATAACTCGTACTTTTCTCATCCGATGCGTTCAGTCAAGTAAATACACCACCAGAGCGAACAATTCTTGGACCCGGTGTCCCTTAACGTTTAGCCTGTGAGTTTTTACTTGACTACAGAGATGATTGTCACGGTATATGGTCTCATTTAACCCCAGCTCTATAGGCACTATACATGAAAGTCTGTTATAAACGCGTGATAATAACACAACTACATGAGACATTTTAGCCATTTTACTGGTCACTCATTTATATAGAGAAGACTCCAAGTTTGAAAGTACCAATGCTGGTTCAATATATCTGAGAACTTTGTGACATTACACACAGGTGGCTGGAAGTGCCATGTCTTAGAATTGAGCCAGAAAGTCGCTAAAATAATCAAATATTATTCATTGCGCAGACACTATGTCATACCAAAGATACATGTAACATAATCATATAATATCAAGTGTACATGTAACACTGTATCATGATATCAAGTGTGCAATTAACGCTATAATATAATATTAAGTGTACATATAACGCTATAACATAATATCAAGTGTACATATAACACTATAACATAGTATTAGGTGTACATGTAACACTGTAACATAATACTAAGTGTAAATATAACACTATAGCATAATATCATCTTCAGATATAACACTGTATCATAATATTAAGTGAACATATAACGCTATAACATAATATCAAGTGTATATATAACACTATAACATAATATCAAGTGTATATATAACACTATAACATAATATCAAGTGTACATATAACACTATAACATAGTAGTAAGTGTACATGTAACACTGTAACATAATATCAAGTGTAAATATAACAGCATAATATCATTTACAGATATCATAGCTAAACACGACACTATGCAATAGTATGCCTTTAAAACCCGTTTTGTAAAAATTATCATTTTGTTTCACTTCCGGTTCATATTGTAGCCTGATCTCTCACCGTAAAGATCGGATTGATGATGCTAGCCATGCTGTCAGTGCATTAACAAAATGTTTTGTCTTCAGCCCAAAATCAATTATTGTTATAGCCCAAAATTAGTGATCACTACCGCGAAAAACAAAAGCGTCTTAAGGATTCCTCTGTCAACAGATTTATTGCAGGCATCACCATATACAACAGATCTAGGCTATAGACAAACTATATCACAACAATCCACCACATCAGATTGTGCTAGAAATGCTAGAAACTAGTTTTTGATTAGATTACTTATGCAAAATACATGTAAAATGGTGCAGTTGACCCTATTGCCTGTCCCCCACTCATGTGCGGCATATGTGAATGGACACTTCCCGCCAAATGATCCTACAAAACACATATGCGACAAATATTAACATTATGAAGATCACATAGGTGAATATTTAAACAAAATATTTACAGTATGAGTGAACATACTATACAATCGTCTTAGCCCATATTTTTCATGTCTGTAATGTAACGAGATTAATTTTTCACCATATGGCATGGCGGTTATGTATGGATAATTTTGTACAGATATGCCATATTTGAGGATGAATATTTGCGAAAAATTTAATCGAATAATCAGTCACAAAAACCAACTCTGCTAAATATGGTGATGTCAAAGAAAATGCCTTATACGATTTAACATAAGAACATACCGACTTTCTCAATCAGGTAGAAATTCCTGCTGTTGGAGTAAACTTGTATAAATAGTTGTAAGCTCACCCAGTGAGAATTCACTAAATTTATACATACTATAACTATATTTTAAAAATACGTCGTCACCTTGAGTGAAATTTTTTCATGGATGCCAAAAATTTTCGTTTTAACGGTTACGCAAACAACCCGTCTCCGAGTGGATTGACAGAAATGTGACTCATTCAATATTTGCATATTTACTCAGATTACATTTCTGTTAACCCATGAATCACGACAATATATCATCACACGAAGTTTTCTTAACATATAAAAATCACAGCTGGCTCACCATTCTCTTCAAGGACTCTTGTTCTCATAGTTCCATCGATATCACTGAAAATGGTAAATACGAAAACACGAACAGAGAATTCAATATCACCCAACTTAGTCACTAATTCTCTACGTCATAAATAGCTGACAACACAACGTAGTAAGAGTTTAGCGGCACAAATAGCTATATCTTGTATCTCAAGTGTGAATCTGCGACATTACGTTGTATTTGTGATGGTAAGTCACAAGGTTAGGACTCTTTGCTCTGAATGCCCGAATAATACACCAAATGCAACGCTTTGAAAGACGTCAAGGCAGCGTCTGAAACGACGCACAAACAGCAATGTTTTCTACAAACATTAGGCCATTGTGTGAACAATGTCCCTAATGTCCCGGATTTACGTAATCCAAGATTAATCCACTGACCTGCGGATCTTAATTTTTTACGAAGAATGCATGAGATCTTGTTTCGCCGGCTATCTTTATGCCCGCTCTTGAATTCATTCTCCCAGCGTTGCTAGAAGCGAAGTTCATCCCTGTTAGCGTAAGAAACGCCCTTGGGAGAGCCACCCATTGAGGTGAGAAAAGTTGGGCAATGCGTTGCCATATTTGTGATACTGTTGTCTTCGGAAATCCTTCGCTTCTTTTTGCAACACTTATCAATACACAGCAGCCGTTTGTAGGCCATACGGAAGTGTCGGTTTGTGATTCCGTAGAGAACGCTGTTCATGCTTGAGTTTATGTGCGCCAAGAGGACGACATAGGTGTGGACGTCACTGCTGAGGCGGTCGTGCTTATCGTATAGAACCACGATTACGTAAGGCATCCAACAGACGGAAAAGATAAGGAAGATGATGAAAAGGGTGCGGACGAACTTCAAATCATTCTTGCCCTTCTTTGGAAGGTTCATGTGCTGCTCCTGAGTGTCCCGGATTTTGCGGGTGCTTCCTCGGACGAACAGATAGATCCTCAGATAACAGATAGCGATGATGACAAGGGGCGTGATGATACCACCGATGGTAAAAAATAGAGTGTAGCTGTAGTCGGCCAGTCTGTCGTAGATACAACTCAACGTCTTCCTGTCGTACACGTGGTCTCCCCAGCCGAAAAAGTTGGGCATCTCGCAGAGGAAACTGACGACCCAGAGACCAATGGTTATAAGGACGGTGTTCCGGAAGGTGAAGATTTTAGGGTAGACCTGATGATGGCAGATGTGGATGTAGCGGTTTATGCTGATGGCACCAATACTGAGAAGGGAGCAGAAGCAGCTAGTAAGACAAATGCACGCCACGAGCTCGCACAGAGCTGGCTTGTCTTCAAAGTATACCTCCCCAAGAACGAAACCTGGTGAGAGAAATAGTCCATATTCTGAATACGTCTAGGTCATTTAGCTTCAACAAATCAACGTGTGCAGAAAAGGACGGCCTGGGAGGGACCGTAATTGGAATTCACAATGCAAAAATAAAACAAAAATTACAGCGACGCTAAAAAATGTTTAGCCGATTTTTGTTTGTTGTTTATTTCGCTAATCTTTAATACCATTGTCGTGAATTTTTCACCTATTGTACTTGACGGCGATCAAGTTTACTAGTGGATGAACCGATGGTTGATAAAAGTTCTAAAGTTATAACCAAATCTCAATCACAAAGGACAATTCAACAAGTAACCTTCCGCCCCTTCAGATAACGATAAATTAGACATGAACACTGCGAATTTTGACCAAAGATATATCTGTAGTGACAATATTTTCCAATGTGAGGTGACATTGTCGAATTGAACATCATATACGATTCTACAGAAATCAAGACAATCCCCGGGTAAATGCTTATCAAGAAGTGTGTTCAATTCATTTTTATATATGTGACAACACGAATTGAGAGCTTTTCTAGTCGATAATGATTGGGATTTACCTGTGGGACTTCTTTCATGCCTGGATATAAACTGTTCAGAGACTGGCAATCGGATTCCAAGATTTCTATCTACAGCTGTATGGCTAGAATTAGCAGATTACATATCCGCTTAACGGTTTGTCCGCAATGATCGATTTTTATGAAGTTGGCCTTGCGGTCAATCTACAGAGTTTAGAGAATGTGGTCACCCGTCTCTATCTGATATTTATAAGTTGAGCATTTGCTATTGACTGTTCTGGGTCTGCGAACAACACAAACACCGTTGATTCACGAGCGAAAAGTGAATTGCTTCGCTCTTAGCACTGAACATTTACCAAATGCTGTTAAGACATTCCGCCTTCAAGAATAATGGCAGTGTAACAAGGATCGAGGCGTAACAGTCTGGTCATTTATCTACAAGAATATGCTTTTTCTTGTCCGGATTTTAACAAGAATACGGCGAGGACAAGTGCATATCACGTGAATACTTTAACGTCTGATAGAAACTTTAGATTCCTGTACACTACTCAGCTTTCAGCTAGATGCTTCTGGCAATTAATCTAAACATATCCACTTCTAAACACCAATTAAACTGGTCTGAGGACAATCCCTGTTTACAACGGCTGGAATGCAAGAATGTACTTTGTCATCAAGATGGATCCACAGATATTCAAAATGAAACATAACACATATTTAATCATATTTACCACCAGCACAATCCTACTGTTTAAAGTCTCTGTGATACACGGACGCCGTTCCAATTTCTTTGCATGGTGTCATAACTCTCTGGTGCGGAGAGCACTAAACTTTGCCTGTCAGACCACTAGAGGTGCAGTTTGACAATCATATTCTGAATCAGTACTCCAAAGATGGATACGACAAGAATGTGTTATGCGATTGTTGGTATCCACTTTTCGAGACCTAATTTAAAACAATAAGTGGCACCCAATTTGTTAGCTCGCAAACCATGTAAGGAACGAATTTTCTTCAGTTTACACATAGCCATGAGACTACATAATCAATGCTTTAAACAGAAACCCATATTTCACCGGAGCGTTACCCTTAACCATGTCATCGCTGCTCTAGTGTTGCTCTCTATGCTGTACGTCTTTAATTATATTAATTTATACATTTTTAAACATTGTAAATGGTAACCTACAGTATCTAATATCTAATAGAGTCTTTGGATTTTGGATGTCGCTTTACAAAAAGATTATGATATTAGTTTCCTGAGTGACGCTTACTGATTTGTTGTTTTATGCTGTACAAAAACAAGTACAAATTTCCAATAGGTTTGGCATCCCCATTATAGGATTTCTTGTCCGCTTGCACTGTGGAGCCTCTTTAAAACAAAAGATAACACCAGACCAACTGTATATATGTATCGATAAAGAGTCGCCTTTTAAAGCTCAAAAAACGTCACTTTATCTTTGTGGTGTAGGATAAGCGACACATAGCAGTTCAACGTAAGCGAAAACGCCCACGCAGGGAAAATTTCTAATACCTGAGAAGGCAAGTTTTGTGCTGTGAGAGTCATCCGTTCCTAGTTCACCATTTTGCCATGTGAAAATAGTGGTAATTCAGCTGTTTTTCTTCTGATTACGAGACAATTCTGACGTACATTGAAAAAAATTTCAACGAAAAAGTGGTAGTGGACTATCGCTGGCGTTACTCCACAAGGTCTCAATCAGGAGGCCACGGTGCGTGGCCTTCGGTTGTAATATTGATGAGGGGCTGTTCTTCGCAAGTCTCTAATACTGATGTGCGTATGGCACGGATGGCGCGACATCGTGTTTCCGGTTTCTCTATCACTGCGTATCCCTTGCGTATCCCAAAATTGCAAATTAAATAGGTGATTTATGGAGATACCAAGCACGTAATAAAAAAAAATGCATATGCCTCTGCAGGTCTGTATGGACCTTCTTCTGAAATAACTTTGGTTATACGTTTTATTGTCTTTTCTTCTAAGTGACATACGGATGTCAAAACTTTGATCGACGAACACAGCTAATACAAAAATATCGCTATCGTGATGGTGGTCAGTGATATATTCATTTAGATGGCAGTGCTGAAATTTGGCAGTGCTGAGAGAACACCGCGTTCTCACGCCAGAATCGGTTGTCAAAAGTATATTAAAAATTTAGCTAGGCTTAAATCTTAATATCAATCTTGGCCTAATACAAACCAAATGGAACTATAATCTATCCAAAAGTTAATTTATACACTGCTTGATTTATACACTTTTGAACAACTGGGCCCAGGTACTTTGCACACACCCTCACTTCGGAACTAGCTGGATTCGAACAGGTAACCTCAATCGGAGATAATGGTCTGAAATGGACCGTTTGAACGACCCATCTAGGGAGAGCGTGGTACCGTAAATACACCTGTATTTTATCTGCTGAAACAGGTTCTTAAACAATCGATGACTGATGCGTAACAAATGAAGGAAATATCTGACCGAACATCGGTTCCTAAGGTACATGTATCTGGGTGAGTTGTGAAATACACAATAAAAGGCCAAGCTAACAGCACAGCGTCATTTCTCGCCTGCTGTGGCTTAGCTTATGTTTTCGATTTATTATTTTGAAATTTATAATACTGAAGCCTTGTGCTTAATGATTGCGTAGAGGAAGCCTACAACCTAATCGTCTTACCGATGATACTGAAGGGATCAACAATAGCTGTCACACAAAGGTCTGCAAAGGCCAAGTTCAGAATAAATATGTTACCCATCGTCCGTAATGCCTGAAACAATAAAAACACACCATTTAAAAAATATATATAATGGCCCATGTGCAACAACAGATTTGCAATACATGCGCATTTCAAAAGTACATTCCACGATGAGGGACACCATCTCCATCAACCAGTATAAAAACAGCAACGCGTCCCATATGGCTCGTCACAGCCAATTACTCGGGACATTTTGGTTTTTTTCCTCGTGTAAACTTGACCCAAATCGTGTCTTGTGAAGAATCCGGCGCTAGACAATAGTCAAATGAATGTGGAAGGAAACCAAGCATATCAGAATGGTTTCATTTATGATACTAAGGATTTGATAATTCGATTGATGATACTCACAATCTGATACTTTTAATTCATGGTACTCAAAATATGATACTCTGATTCATTATACTCATGATTTTACATACTGGTTGTCCATAATCAGTCAACAAGATGTTTGTCCAGCACGTTTTTTGCCTGACTAGACACAAATAAACAACGTTTACTTTTGCGCCTTGTACACCCGTAAGGTATGAACGCTGTTTATAGTAAGCGATGAAGCATATATAAAAGAGAGATCTAAAGCAACATATGTTCTAGTGTCATGGGTATAGACCATAAGAACAAATTTATCGATAGAGCAAGAGAAGATATATCGGGGAGGAAGTAAAAAAGAAAGTAGATCAAAGATACAATGCTGAGAGAAATGACAGAAAATTAATATTGACGACAGTAACGGGTGATATGTACGTTTACACTGCAGAAACTCTGGTTAGTGCATAACCCATTCATGATATGTAGAGAAAGCACAAGTATGAGTGTATGTGATAATGTAGGCCACATAGGATCAAAGGAACTGTGGACTAAAGCACGATAATCTGAGAAAATACAACATTCCCCTAGGGCTAAATGTAGGTTATTTTCTCTCCCTGTATGTTTGGACATGGTCTGAAAACTAGTGCACTGAGATTACCCAAATATCAAGAAAAAATAAAAAAAACGCTGAAAATCATTAATGTTCTTTCTGTCGAAAAATGATGAACTACGGAAGATTAACCCTCCAAATTAGTCTTCTTCAATTTGAAAAACACGTTCGCTTATCTTTATTGTTGAAACTGAAAGAATATTTACACGAATCTTTGATCTAGAGTACATGGGGTCAAACGCTCTTTTTGCTGCTAATAACCTAGCTTTGTGCAAAAGTTAGAGTTCCATGCTGATGCCCCTGTAGCGGGATTCAGACGATCACGTAACACATTCTCTATTAGATACATGTGAAGTACCAATGTTAAATCTCGTCCTGATCTGTAGGTAGAGTGTGGCCTTTGAAGTTCTAGAAAATTAACTGTATAAAAATACATATATGCATGTCTCACTTTTGACAGAATCAAGAATGATTAAATGTTTAACTCAAAAGCCGTCGCTTAATTTCTATGAGAACCAGACATGAACCAACCCCTAAGATCTCAGGTAGGAGCGGCCGTTAGGTTAATATTCATAAATCATATTTACCGATGAAAGAAAACTGCTGCTGGCGAAGTAAACATATGACGACGAGGAGTCATTAGGTGTGTGTACATATATTGTGTCTTCTCCTGGCAGGGCGAGTTCATGCCGCCAAAGTGCTGCCGACAGTGAAGCATCATGCCAAAGACACCAGACATGACATCCCATTTAGTCACATTTTACAGACACCGGGACAACCAATCATGTTTTCTTGTTCTAACCTCTCAGTGCTAAGCGCCAAACGAAAGAAACAAGTACCATTTTTAAAGCCTTTGCACACCTAATGAATCATCGCCGTTTTATAGTTGAAAACTAGTTAGGTACGACTTAAAACCCCAAGCAAACATACATACGTACGACAGTATGAAAAATGGCAAATGGTCACACGTAACCGTAATGCGGTGTCTTGTTAAAACCCCAAGCAAACATACATACATACGACAGTATGAAAAATGGCAAATGGTCACACGTAACCGTAACGCAGTGTCTTGTCAATTTACCTCACTTTCGTCTTGTCAATTTACCTCAGCTAAAGTACAACATTTTTTAGCTGATTACAAGACTGGCTCGTTACAACTGAAAACTACTTATTCCACTTTATATGTAATCGTTATTTACCGTATAAAACATTTTCGTCCGCAGCACCTTTTGGGCACTGTAATTTTAATTTCATGGCAAAATCGCCTTCAAACTGAGAGAACCCTTACTATGCACTTCCTTATTCGAAAAGGAATTGTCGACATGTCTCATTCAAGGGATAGTAGACACACGCATCTGAAACAGAGAAGGGCTTTTGCAACACAGCTAGAGTAGAGAGTGGATTCAGAGTTCTTCGCAAAGGATGGTGTGGGAAGTGGTATGAGAATAAAACGCCTCCTTTTCAACAAAATATTGAACGCCATGTTCTGTGTTGTGCAGTGGACTGGACAGAACAGAAATGAGTACATAAATCTTAACAAGGAAGTGCATTCGTCTTTTAGCGAGAATTGTTTTTATATACGCTGCTCCACACATCGTTTTTGATGGAGAGTAGATGTTTTTTTAATTGTCCTATCATGACAGGTTAGAGCTAGAGTGCCCACAGCTGGACAATTCCCTAACTCCTAATCGAAGCTTTAGTTTTATTATACTCCATAGTTATAAAGGAAGCTGTGCAAAACGATGATGAGCTTATTATTCCTTATCTGTAACATCTCTTACATTATCAAAAAGCGCTAAGAGACTGTCAGTCATCACTATTATAGAGAGGAGTAACTATGGACGGTTTGCAGGTTTGTCAAGGGGTAACTATTGACGAAGGATAACTATGGGCTTTTTGTTAGTTTGTCAAGGTATGATTTAAGGCTGAGTTAGCGTTATACGCTAATGAACACTTCACTGAGCTAAGATTAACAAAGGTCGTTGTCAATTCCAACGATTCCATCGATATCGTGAGAAGTTTTCCCCAATTAGTGCCTACATTAGCAGATGGTATGAACGCAAAATCAGAGAATACAATGAATAGTGAATCATTGTCACGATAAAACACAGGAAAATTACCTTTGTGTAAAAACTTCTTTGCTTCTTGCTGTTAAAACACAGATTTTCAAGTATTTGAGCTCCAGCGGACGGAACGTCAACTATGACATTAAAAATATGCCACAGCTTTTGTCAGCGCAAAATTTACAGCAGTTCATTAAGGAAGTTTTATGAACTGAGAAATGAGCATTTAGAAGTAAATGCTTTTAGAGCTGAGGGAATCTTTGAATCCATTCTAACATGTAAAAATCGCTTTCATAGGTGAAAGCTGTGTACTGTGACTATGCAACAGAGTGACGTCAAGTGACATCCTCCGTGCAACTGCTACTATTCACTACTATACAATAGTAAACGATGTGCACATGCCATGTTGCCTTTTACTAATAGTTATGGTTCTATCAATTTTAAATAGCCAAAATAATGAATTCAAAGAAAATGTTTAATTAGGATCAGCTTTCTTGAAAAAGTACTTATTTGATTTCAAACCGAATTAGAAAATTGGTGTTGAACATACGTCTTATAAAACATAACAACTGTCTTCAGTATCCTTGCTGTACAGTTGTAGTCGCGGCCCGATGTTTTGCTTTTGTTTTATTTACTTATTTTTGGTGTTTTGCTCCGTATTCAAGAATACTTCGCTTATACGACGGCGGCCAGCATTGTGGTGGGAGAAACCGGCTGAGCTAGCAGGAAACCCACGACCATCCATAGGTTGCAGATCAAATCGGCCTTTGCAGTCTGTAGGCCTTTGTAGAACGAGAAAACGAGTGTTTTCTATGTTATGAGGTCATATAGCATAAAGGTTATGAAAAATATGTTTAGGAAAATTTTATCAAACTGTTCTCAGCCACATAGACTATGATCAAGTCGCGAATTGGAATGGATCGATGGTACGTCACATCTAGTGTATTTCTACAGCTGGGCAACATCTTTCTAACTCTAAAAGACTGCATTCCGTATGATCGCCTATGTTCACATGATCAGTACGACGCAGTCGGGTCATTTAATATCAGGTTAGTAGTACTGCTAAAGCTACAAACCGGACTTGGGACAATTACGGGATCCCAATGCCGAGGTTTGAGTCGTGTGGGTGTTGTTAAAGGTGAAGAAAACATAAAAATGACATACAGTTTAGAAGAGAGAGTGCAAAAGGTTTGTTCCTAAATGTGGTCTTCAATATTTTTTCCAAGTTTTCCTTACGGTGAAAAAGACATTTGAAAGTAATTTTTGTATAGTTGGTATTTGGGCCCACCTTTTGGTATTTATAGTCTTTGTTTAATAATGTCATAAATGAGGATGTAACACAGGTTTAATAAATATTTTTGCACATATTTAAATATGTTCCTTTCAGCTAACAAATGTATTAAACCTCAATTTGGACCATATTTATATTTTTAATATGTTCATAAATGTTATCATAATTTAGGTTAAATGCATATGTTTCGATATAAACAACAAATTTACTCAAATAAATTTATTCAAATAAAATTTATTTGACAAGCATTACATCCTTAACATTATTATACAACAACGATAAATACCAAATAAATAAATATCCTTTTCTCTTGAGAAACAAGATCCAAAAAAATATTAAATATCATATTTGCAAATAAGTTTTGACGCTCTTTCATCTGATTTTTGCATCATTTTTATGTTTTCTTCTCGTTTAAGGCAAAAACAACCTTCTAATATAAAGGCCATATTCATGTCATCGATGCTTTTTTCCAATAAAGTATTTAAATACTGAATACAAGTCGAAGGCTGTTTGCCTTCGGAAACCTGAACATATTTTTTAACCGTCTGTATTGTTACCCAATAAACCTCTATCAACCTTTCGCAAGGCAAGGGTTCGTCTGTCTCATACTTATCTTCCCCAGATCTCTAATATTTAAATTATCGATAGTGGGGATGCCACAACTGTAAACTGTAAACAAAATCATATGCAAATACCTTTGTTGTTAGAACGGCGCCAACAACTAATATGTTCCCGACGGTGCCAGTCAGCATGATTACCCCCATACAGACAAGATAAGGGATACCCGAATCCAGGTGTGTTCTCAGGTAAAAGGGACCAATCTTTGTACTGTTGAACAGGTACGGCAAATCCATGATTTCCCACTGCGTGATGACAAAGCTTTTTCTGCATCTGGTCTATGAGAAAACCATTTAAGAGACAGCTCGTTCACTATCAGCCAATCAGATCGTCTACCTGCTAACGGACAGAGCACTGTTTTGCTTATTAAGTTAATTGGTAGCTTGTTGTTTGGGAAGGATTCAGGTTACAGACGTCACGGTTGACAGCTTACAGGACTCGAGGGGAATTATGGGACTCCGGGAGAAGATGCAGTATCAAAGATATATATATATATATATAAAATCAGATGAGCCACAGCTGAATGTAAATGACAGCAAGCACGGAAAATAAATCAAATACTAGTGGTCATAATGCGATAATTGCCCCCACAAAAAGACTAAAAGGCAGAAATTGGCTAGTAGGGTCAATAGCTATATGGTATTTGGTTAGTTGATGTCGCAAGTTAAATACGGATCAGTTAGCTAACTAAGATTAAGCATTTGGGTTGATCGTCCTCTATGTTGAAGTGAACGATTCTGTTTCTGTATTTCTCACTGATTTGCACTACAACTGTCGTATGAGTAGTCGTCGTGGCTATTACTATATAATAGACGAAACATTGCTGCTGTAGCTGGAGGTACCAGTAACACGGCTAATGGCTTATATCAGTATGATATATTGTACATACGTTAATAACAAGATAAGACTTACATATACATGGGGCCTGTTTTACAAAGCTGTCGCAACACTACAGCGAGCGCATTTACCATGATGACGCATCTCGCCGTCACGCACTGAAGTTACGCCAGGCGCAATTTGCGACGGCTTCGAAAAACAAGTTTCAGGGAGGCTGGAGACATTTTTAGATGGGTAAATTGACTCTATAATTCGATCTCTTCATCTCTCTGTCGGCTGATCAATCTGTCGGTAGGTCGGTCAGCCTGCTGGTAAAAATCTTTCAATATGGCCAATGGGTAAAATGTTTCATTCGTTCTTTTAACATGGACAGCGTTGTCACGTTATTGACATTCTGTCCTTTAACATGGGTGAGGTTGCCACGTTATTGACATATCACCGTTTAACACTGGCAGGGTTGTCACGTTATTGATATTCTATCTTTTAACATGGGCAGGGTTTTCACGTTATTGACATCCTGTCTTTTAACACGTGCCGTTCCCTTAAGGAGTGGAGTCCAGGTAAGAAAACATCGACTTTGGACTAAAACTTACACATCACAACTCATTGGAGAGGGTTTGATGGTCGACTGGATGAGACACTTTCCTTGCCATAGACAGGAAAATTGTGACCTCCCCTTTGTCATTGTTTATGATGGGTTTGTGATGTTAAATGCCCGATGCCGCTCGTGTGGCCGTTTGCGTAGAGTGACGTTCTTTGAAGACCTGTGGACTTTCATCAATCTGGTGTGCGTCGGTATCCAACGCGTGGGAAAGTTCGTCAGTAAACCCGCCAATGACTTGTGGTTTAGTCCCACGCATGCCCGTTTTCTGCACTCATAAAACTGACACCCAGGGAAATAAGCTTTTATGACATTTTGAACAACAACGAGCGTGGTCGACGGCTTATTGTCTTCAACGCCTGACGGCGAACAGTGAGACTGAAGGACAAAATTCGGTGTCCAAGACCGGGATTGAACCCACAGCTTGCGCATTAAGACATACCTGGTAGACATATTTCCTGTGCTATTCTTGTCTACAAAGAGAATTCAAAGAACAGCTACATCCGGTATGAACACCATCGTGAACTAGTGGTAAAACGGCATGCTCCTATTTCGAATACTTCCTGCAACGTCACTTTTGTCTAATTCGCATAAACTATATAGGCCATTTTTCATACACTTGACACTACACTTTATTGAGTAAAACACACGGCAAATGTGAAGTCGAATGGATGAACAGTTGCGGCTCTGCCCTATTTCCACCCACCATAATGCTGACACACGTCGTATAAGTGAAATATTCATGAGTACGGCTTAAAACACCAATCAAATAAATAAATAAACAAATTGATGGGAAAGCGGTAATACCCTTGATCATATGCCAACTAGCACACTGTTATGGTTTGACACTCTGTGCTATAGTCTTTTATATTGAAAGCGTATTGATTGGTTTTGTTTTTATTGATCACGAGAAAGCATTTGACCTTACTGAGAATGACACACTATGAGTTCTTCTTTTTCTTTGAATTCATCTACGCTGTATCTTGATCCTCTTATTCTGACATCTATCGGTTGCATAGGGGAGGATTATGGGGCCGCCCACTGGTTAATCTATATGTAATAGATCTTTTTTTGGACATGGCTAACATGATCTATGCTTTGTCTTCGTCAATAAATGAACCATTCTAAAAGACTGTAGGCTTTCTTATCTATCAACCAAATGCATCCTTATTAGTACTCACGAAAAAGTGACAACTACCACCTTTAACAATCTTGTGTTTGTATTTTAGGTTATGAAGTCTTTTATTTTCATTCGGTCATTTATAGCGTGTAGATGTATTCATGGTACACAAATAATTTAAATTGTCAAAACACTGGGCAGTGATCAGTTTTAAGGTAGTGTGACGCTGTGAGTGATATTCCTTTGACGTCGCTAGGTGCGTACTACCTATTCCATACATTCGCATTCCAGCTGCTATCCAATGTGGCCGTTTCGGGTCAATAATCGTAAGGCCATTTCCCAAACGACGTTTCATACAAGCATCAAAGAACAAAGCAAATAATCAAAATCAAAGAAAGATCAAAGTATATAAAGTACGAAATTGCAAAGGAATTATGCAAAGTGAATAAAATGGCATAGGAATGTCCAGATTCTGACCGTCAATTTGTGTTTGCTTGCATTCTGGGCATGTTGGACACCAATCCTTATTCGTTGTGGAAAGTTTGAAGCTGTGTTACAACACTAGACGTTAACACTGTCGTTTACGTTTTCTCTAGTAATTAATACAACTGTGAACATTGTCGTTTTGGAAAGTCCGCAAGACAGAGATTTGTCCACCAGTCGTATACTAACGTAACCTCAGATTTCGCTTTTATTTATTTCATAGTTTTCACGTTTTCAATTTTACTGATAATTTATAACTTCTAAATCTACACAGATTCCCAGTACAGAGGTAGGCAAACTATCACAGGTTGGTAGTAAGCTGAGTATTTCATTGCACACTAACTGGTTGTAGGATAATACTGTTGAAGCTTTGTACAGGTTGGTTGATAACCGGTCAGCTTTTTTGCAGTAATGATACGCCAGTTAGTGACTTAACCACGTCGGAGGTTACGAACCTGTCAGAGTTCGTGACTGATTTGTCTCCCCCTGATAACAGCTTAGTTAAACCGTTTTCAAAAAGCGGTTGGTAAAGTATGATTGTGATTAAAAATAACCCATGTGTTACAACATGGGAAACTGATTGTCGCTGTGATGAGGGCCTTCCTTGCACTACCACTCAGTTCAGATTCAATGGGTGACAAATCTGTCACAATTGGTATCGGTTCATCAAGTTTTATGTTCGAGTAGCAGTGTTTAGTGGTTATTCTACTATTTTGATCTCCTTTAAAGCATTGTTCTCAAATGACCATGCTCTCTGAATAACGAATAATGCCTGTTAGTGTGTTTTAAATTTGCAGTGGCATCCTTCCCTATGTATTTACTCAGGTCACCTGGCTTGTCTTAAGTTGATTTTAGAATTATAGCCTTTTTATCCCTAGTTTGTACGGCATGTTTGTCTCTTGTGTTGTAATATTACAGCGCAAAATCGAAGAAATTACCAAAATACATGCTTTACAAATTACAGCTATCAGGTCCTTCCAGAGCCAAAGCATATGGTCTTGGTCGACCTCGCGACTCGGACTGTCGGAGGCAACTGAGTTTTTGACAACTGGAAGTAGCTGGGAACAACTGAAAGTAACTGTGGACATACCATCGGCCGCTGGTTTAAAGCTCGGCATGAAAGAGAGCTTATCTCAGCTTAACTCTTAGCACGGTGTTGGATGGCCATGCGACGTTAAAATTGACCGGTACACACGTTACGATTGGAGTAAAACCCCAGATGAGTTGCGTCGTAATATCAAGTGTTTAGGATAGATATTGGTAGAGCTGAAAGCAGGAAATTACAATTCAGTCAGTTGTTCAGATATGTAAGGATATGTATATGTTGTTAATTAGGTGCATTAAAAATGTCAGAAAAGAGAAATTCTGTATTCTTGTTATAATTACATATATACTGACTAAAAGAAGGAGACGAGCAGAATTACGGTACGCATTATGAAGATTTAATCAGTACCTGCATTATGGAGATTTAATCCATACCGTGTCTAAAACTCAACTCAACCCAACTTGGTTGCGCTTTCATTTCAATTGTTCATATATCCAACGCTGCGATTTTATGCAATATGACGTATGTAGTACAGTTTGAGGGAATTAGAACAACTGGAGCGGTAAATGTCCTGGAGCAGCCTCATCACTATATGTCACGTATTTACCTACAAGAGAATTATACTCATTCTAAAGCTTAGGAAACTACAGTGAAGGTGTTTGATGGAATAACTTTGACACACTAGTTTCTACAGTAATAACTTGCGACGTTCTTTGAAATCGCCACACGACAAACAGAATCCATCAAGTCTGAAATTACACGTCTGTATTTACAATGTAAAATGCCGAAGTAACAGGGTCAGTCATGCTTCTCTTTGCATGATTTCCTCCTAGTTTCGTACTTTATGTGCTTTCTTAGTTCTTTGGTGGTTTGTGTTGTACGTCGTTTTGTGAATTAGCCTTGCGGTTATTGACATTATATGTCCATATTGGTTGACGGCTGGTATACGAATGTCTGTTTTCACTGATATATCCAGAAAGCAAGACAGCGAAATTACGGCTCCCTCGGAAGATTAAAGGATACGTGAAACGTTTATATTTCTTAATATGGAGTACAAAGTATACTAATATATTATATTATATTATATTATATTATATTATATTATATTATATTATATTATATTATATTATATTATATTATATTATATTATATTATATTATATTATATTATATTATATTATATTATATTATATTATATTATATTATATTATATTATATTATATTATATTATATTATATTATATTATATTATATTATATTATATTATATTATATTATATTATATTATATTATATTATATTATATTATATTATATTATATTATATTATATTATATTATATTATATTATATTATATTATATTATATTATATTATATTATATTATATTATATTATATTATATTATATTATATTATATTATATTATATTATATTATATTATATTATATTATATTATATTATATTATATTATATTACTGCTGACTGCTGATGACTGCTGTCAAAACAACTTTGTTAGGCAGAGAGCCCGAATTGTCCCACGTTATGTCACTGTATGTTCTTTGATGTTATCATTTCCGAATATTTCCGACCACTGAGGGATAATATGCAAAAAGTTGACCATATGTGAAGAAATATAAAATATGCCCTCATAAAAAATATCATTTTTATTTTCCTTACAACCATATTTTTCGTGTTAGTAACTATAGTAGTAGTAGTGTAGTAACTGTACAGTGCTCTCCACGATCGCACGAGTGCTGCGAAGACTAGTATAGTGTCTGTAAAAAAAAGTTTCCTTTTCTTTACTTTGCTCCTGCAAAATCTTTTTTGCTGAAATTTTTGTAAAAATTAGTGCGAGATGCCAGGAAGGAGCAGTAATTATCACGCGATCAAAAAGGCAGAATTATGGATATTAAATAGATTTATCAATATCAATGACTAGTTTTTTCTCCGGTTACGTGTGACCATCTGCCAATCATCACACTGTTTTCCACTGCTCATTTGTTTAGTGTGAGGGATTTATTAAAGTCTGTCTTAAGTCTTTACGGAAGCTCATTAGTGTCACGGTGAAAAAAAAATTAGAGTAAAAAAGTCAAAAGTTCGACTTTTTTTCTCTCAAAATTTCAGTTTTCCCTCCCCCCCCCCAAATTTCAACATTTTGCTCGAAATTTCGACTTCTTTCCACGACTTTCTGGTCGTCAATGGTACTAAAGAACTTGGAAAGTACATAAGAAAGAAATTAGTAAAGATAACGAATAACCATTTCAGCGATGCCGGACAGAAGCAAGGAATGCTCTCAGCGCGGACCTTTATTCAGTATCCAAATCATCTACCATGCCATAGTTCAACCAAACTATGCATCTCAGTTCCACTTTGATTGCAACTGTTCCTACCTTCAAAGTGGAGATTTATTCAGTAAAATGCACACCTGTGAAGACATCATTCGCTGATATGGAAACATTCTAATTTCCATAAAGTGCGTTTTTAATGGGGTACCGGCAGAAGTCCGAAGTGGGACATATTACGTCATTTCAGTGACTCTGTACATTCCACTGCAGCATCAACAGCGCGACGTCACAGTGGGCAGACCAAATACGTCACATATGAAACCGCTACACGCATCATGTTTGGCGTCGCGCAACAAAAGACTTGAGGTGCAAGTCCTAATTCACACTAGCGCCACCTGTTGTGGGAAGAAAACCCGTCGGTATCCCATTACAAAATTGAAAATATATTACACTTGTGTATTGTAACCATTAGTCCAAGAGATAGCTAAGATGTATTTGACATGAAAGCTATAAAAGCTTTGACTGTTTGGTGGGGTAGAGGTAACCTACCTGACTACAGAAACCCTTGTCCTAGGTGCAGTCAGTGGTGGGTGGTAGTAGGCTCTTTCTAATTACCCCCGATTCAGTTTCATTTGACCTAGCCGCTATAAGGCTGACACCAGTACTACATAGTAAGGACAGTCACATTAATTATGAATCTGCAACTTAAGACAAAATTTTGTGGTGGAAAGGCCACTTAAGATAAACACTAACTAGCACTAATTAAGGATTTAATTTACATAAAACCTGTATCATTGAAATCAGATGTAAAATGTTGAGCATGGTCTAAATAGCAAAACTCCCCAACTTAAGACAAGATTATGTGGTGGAAAGGTCACATAAGACAAGGTCAATCTGCACCGAATGACCTTTGTTTCTACTTTAATTAATGAAGTTCCTACAGAACTGAAAATTGGTATAAAATGTAGAGTTTGATCTCGTAATCATTAATCACGAACTTAAGGATTATATGGTGAAAAGGTGACTTAAGGCAAGATCAAAGGTCAATTCGCACCGACTGACCTTTGATTCTACTTTAATTGACATACATGTTGAACCTGTAGTTCTGGAAACGGGTGGAAAATGTAGAGTTTGATCCCTTCATGAATAATCACCTACTTAAGACCAACTTATGTGGTGGAAAAGTGATTTAAGACAAGGTCAAAGGTCAATTTACACTGAATGACCTTTCCATGTTAAAGGTTGGATTCTACCGCCATGCTTGCCGTGAAGCGATGATGTCACTTTGTACTGGTACGTCACTCAGTTGTCGTAATGACCTAACTTTAAAACTGTGTATTAACATAGAACCTTCAAAACTTGAAACTGGTAGAAAATCTGGAGTTTGATCTGTCAGTGAGATTTTCCTCACTGTGCAGCATTGGTGTCAGCCTTATAGGGGCTAGGTTAAATAAAACTGATTTGGGGGGTAATTAGAAAGAGCCCTACTACCTCACTCACCACTGGCTGCACTTAGGACAAGGGTTTCTGTAGTCAGGTAGGCTACCTTTACCCCACCAAACAGTGGTGTGCAAGGCCAGCATCTGTGACATTGTTGCTTGACTAACACGCCAGGCAAAAGATACTAAAAGTCAAGTCCCAATCGGAACGCTTCTGTCGGGCGGACTAGTACTTGTTGAATACTTCTCTTTTCACATAGACGCTATCTGTGAGAAAAATAAAAACAACACATTGTTGTCTTTCAGATTCAGACTGGCTAAATCCTGGCATCATTTCCAAATCAAGTCGACCTTTGACCCTAGCAAACTCATTTCCTCAAGATAATTCTTCGCTCAGTGGTTTCTGTAGTTCAAACTATTGCTGATTTCTCTGAACGTATTACTTTCGACAGTTTCATCTTTTTGAAAACCCCAGTATTCAAAAATAAGCATTCAAATCATTTGAAACACCTTTTCATTTATCCAAATGAACTAGCGAGCATATGGCATGGGTAATTCCAAATGGATCTTTATCCAGTCGAAAACTATCATAAAGTTTATGCTTTAAATATGAAGACTGTCCTTAACCATGTAACTGAAAACAAATTTTTGAAAATATCTTGATGTTTCAGAAGTTTGAGGAAAATGATATTTATCTCTGATAACGCCAATGCAAGTTCATTACAGAGATTCTTGACACTGCCTCCGGCGCAGTTACGTCATATGATCAACTGAACATTTTTAGCTATTATCACCTACGTCGTGAAACCGTTATTTTTTTTCTTTGGAATTCCGCACACCCTTTCAGTTGTATCAGCTTACCTTCGTTCTGATCACCGCTCCGATAACAAGTATGTTCCCGATTGTTCCTGTTAGCATGATTAAGCTCATAAACACCAGGTACGGCACGCCGGAATCCAAGTTCTGCTGTAAATATTCAGGTCCAATCTTGGAACTGTTCAAAAGGTATGGCAAATCCATGACGGAGTCTAACTGTCAGTAACACCTGTATGTTTGTGAGCCAAGTTATGGTGTTTACTCAGGACGTGATTTCACGTCTGTCTGGTAGTATCCCAAAAGTCAAAGAATGATTCTGGCCGAACAACCAGTAGTAGGCTGTGATCGATGCTAGATAATAACAACGGCTGTCGGACTAAATGTCAGGCCTGCGTGAGCGGTTAATTTAATGGCAACTTATCAAGGTAACAAGCCAGTTGTTTTATACCGTGAGACAAGAGTTCTCTTGTTCTGGTAAAAGCACTGTATTGACAAGTTCGCTTAAAAACAATAACTTTGCGGCAATGTGATTTCTACTCTGTATGATCGGAAATGCTCAGTGCAATGGTGTCCCTGACGACGTATGTGGTAAAGCCCGTCAGTTAGACAGACAGCTGTATGATGAACACCCATTTCTAGCATTTACTGTTAATTGCCCTCGACGTGATGGAAAGTGCACGAAGGAAACATAAAAGCAACCCAAAGACAAAACTAGCTTTAGCTGGTAAGATCAATCACAGAGTCCCCGTCGTTATAATACGGCTAAGTGATTATAGATCTTTATTAAATACAAACATCAACCTAACCTAAAACGCCAGGTATAAAACATCACATCATCTTAGAAGTTCAATAATCAATACATAATTACCTTAAAGGCGTTTTTAACAGGTGAACTAAAAATGAACAGAGCCACTGGGCAAGCACTAACCCACTAAGGCTTGCGTTGTTATTCGTTAGCCCAGGGTATTTAGATATATTTTTATTCAGAGACGGATTAGACGATTACTCTAATCATTTCGGACGGCTGCTTAATGGGTCATTATGGACCTGTGTGTTAATCGCAATAGCGGCAATACAGATATCATGATATTTATAGTAAAACGATCACAGGCAGCTTTTAAAAACATATTCTTTACGCCCATCAGTTGATGCGAACTGTTTGATCCGCCTTATTTGCACTCTACATCCTCCAAGTGCACATATTTTTATTAGTTTTTTCTTTATTTTCAGTATACATATGACCATACACTTGAACACATCCATATTTGACCACATACATTACATTAAAGTCGATAGAAATATAACAATAAATCCAATAAAATAATATTTTCAGAAAGAGTGGTTGTTAAGTTCACTTATTAACATAAAAGAATAAACCAAATAAAGGCAGATTGCTTACAAAGGACGAATTTCACAACAAAATCATCTGATTTAGATAATAAATGATTAACTGAGCAATGTAGGTCCTGTTGTTGTTTCTTGAGTCCGTTAAAACGGATGTTACCGTGTTGGTACTTTCACATGTTTCTGTATCGATTCATATACATTATATATATTTATATTTTTCCCAATTTAGGTTTAATTTTTCATAAATTCCAATTTACTTTAAAGCATTTAAACTTTTAATTCAGTCACCGAATTTACAAATTTTTCAATTCGTTAACTGGAATTTTTTCCCCTGACCTTTTTACGCACAGACCTTTGCCCAATACACATAGAAATAAATGGTCCAGTGCCATACAAACACAAACATGTATGTATGTGTATATGTATGTAGGTATGTATGTATATCAGGTTTCTCGACTTGTCAACTATTCAGCAACAAGAGTTTACTCGTTTCCGGAAGCTGATTGATTTGTTGACGTCTGCTTAAAGAAAACGATATGAAAAGTTGATAAACGTTGATATGGCAGAAGCTCCAAGGCTTCGAGCATTCAAAATGCCAAGAAATTAAGTTTTTCCCTGACAAATCGTTCTGGGTTACCAATTTTACGAGTGGTGTGACGAACAGGTGATTTTGTCAAATCAGAGTTATCAATGTTCTTTACTCCTGGTTGTAATCCTCAACGCATGCGTAATGTGGAGCGGTCTGATTATTATAGATGTGATTTAGAAAGTGGTTATTTAGTAACAGTATCATCGTTATTAGGTATTATGAGCCTGAGTGGTAAGTGCACCGCTTGTTTTTGTTGTTATGTCATGAACTTGAAGTTCAGGTATCGCAGTTTCTCTCTAGGAACTAGAGAGAAACGACAAGCATTCAATAAACACCATGCTTCATGATCATAGACTTTGCAGGAATGACATCAGAACGTTGTGGCCACCGTTCAGCTCTGTATAACTTGGTAACGTGATAACTTCTTAGTTAAGCCGCTTATTACATATAGAAGAGGCTCTCACTTATTTCTACAGTCTTGCAAAAAAAGTGATTTCACAGACCCGTTGGAAAAGAGACATTCCAGTTTTACGAAAACGACCGCCTGTATATTCATGTCAATACAAATGCTTTAAATGGAAAGAAATATTAAAAGCAAATTATCAGCATCAGTTGAAGACATCAATACATCAATATCGTCAATACATCAATATCATCAATACATCAATATCGTCCATAAAGCCGGCTTTATGCTAGAAACATTTGAGTTCAGTTAAAACTTAACTGGGTCAAAACAAATCTGAAAAAATGAATTAGTACAGGTATTTCCACATACAAGACTCCATTTTTAATGTTTCTATTTTCTTTTTAATGCTTCTCTTGTTAATACCGTTTATCCCTAGAGTGAATAAATCAATGCAAGGAATGTTATTAGTCATATAAAGGTTGAATGTCGCTATGAGACCAGATAGTTTCCTGCCCTGTCGTAGCGATGGAAGATCAATTTGTTTACTAAGCGTTCTAAGACATGAAGTTTACGATTTCTCTGACACAGATACATCTGCAATAATTTATGGATTTTACGGTGTAGTCACATGTCCTAAGGTCAGACGAACAGTAGTACAATAGTAAGGCTGACAAAGTTTTGTTAATGATACCATTACTCTGATTGGCTTTGCAGATATTAAAGGCAATGTGCTGATTTCGTTTCAAGTCAGATTAAATGAGAATCCCAAGGTCACCATGTTGTACGCAAAGGTTAAGAATGTTACTGACCGCTTACGGTGTTCACGTAGTCAACGACTCCTGTCTGTTCGAAACTCCACAAATGACCTGGTATGTTAAGGCGGGGAATCGGCCCCAGTGTGCACCTCACGCAGTGAAACTGACTATGTGAGTGACATCTGCTGACACGCTCTAAGACTAGTTCTTGTTCCAGTTCTGTTTTACTCTTTTTTCCCTATTATATGGCAAGCATGCGACTTAAAGCGCCAAACATGCTCTGAACCGATCTATAGGTCATAAAAACGAAAATGGTAAATTTTTTTTTTAGTTATGAGTTATGAAAATCCCCAAAAAGCAATTTTCTAAAAAAATCTTGAGCGCGCAGTTATGCACCAATCAATTAAATAAATCTATAACAAATAGCCCTATACTTCCGCTACGCATAACATGTTAATTCTTATGATAGCTAGAGAACCACATGTGCACTCAACCAGAATTCACGTATGATGTCGCCATAGTTGCCAAATGTTACGTAATGTAATAGTTTATCCATTCCAATTCATAATAACACGTATTTACTGCAAGATGGCCTTTCTCTTTAATCACACAAAAGTATGTTTGCAAAGAAAAAATAGAGCCACAAAGATTCGAACTCTTTTCCGATATGCAATCTGTTTTCCGAAGGGATTTCGTTAGTCCAATGTAATGCGGAGGTTGCCTGATACACCATGGCAGAAGTACAGATTTTAAACCTGTTAAAATGTGACAAAACTGATCACATTATAAAGTATATGTTTTACATATGAAGACAAGCGTTAAACAACATGAAACTTTGACAGCATGTAGAAATAGACACAGGAAGGTTTCAGGAAAAATAGTTTTTCTGGTTAACGTTGATCACAGTGCCTCGTTTGAACGAAAGATTGGCATTTTCGATCGATCGATTTTTGGAGGGTTATTACTAAGCAACCATCTCTTATGGTATTACAGCTTTCATGCCTGCTTCGACCAAGTTTTATTCTTATTATTCCGAAATTTCCAGAATTGTGATGGGAATTTGAAATTTTCACTTTCTTATCGTACCTATCTGGGGCCGATTCTCCGCTTCACCGTACCAGGTTCTTTGTCCGCATTAAAGAAGAGCCGCCACTATATGTGACAAACAAACAATACGTTCCTTAAGTTCAGCATAAAGCCAATGACAACTTCCTGTGCAACGAATACGCCTATACTGTTTAATTTTGTCTCCAAAAAGCTTTGTAATCGGGGCCATTATCGTGCACATATCATAAAAGAACTGCACCCACCATAATGCTACAACTCAAATATTGTTGCTGTGTAAAACACCAATAAGTTTAAAAAACATAGATAATACAAGAATAATACAGGACCCAGTAAATTAAACCAATGCACGCAGTTGAAAATAGAGACTATAGAGAAAACTCATGCCCCGGGCCAGGTCAAAAGAATACGTGCAATTGTTCAGACATTCATCATTAATGTATGATCACCGAAAATGTTAAAATATCATTAAACCAGCTGCAAATGTGTCCCCGAGGGCTTGACCAAGTCTTCCTGAATCAAATGTCTTTTATTGTATTGATGACTTTTGTTTCTTACACAGATTACCGAGTGCCCCAATGTGTCCGTAATCATTCATCAGATTGTGGCCTCATCGCTTATCTCTAGAGTTAAAGCGATGCAATATTTATCACACTGATAACATATCACGAATTTAACTTTTGGATAACTTTGATGTATTTTTTATTTGCTGTAGTTATACGTCACAGATTCCCTGATGTTTGCACTTGATTGTTTCGCAACCCTTTAATGTAGAATTCTACATTATCTTTATCGAATATATAAAGCTTAAACATAAAAAGGACATTTTAAACAGGTGAAAGTTTTACAAAATTACGAGACATTCGGCAAGATGGTATAACATGTAATTCATGATGTTCGTCAAAATGACATAATTAAACAGTTGCTTAGAAATCGGTTATCGGAAACCAATCTTGCCTAGTGTGCAACATTGTCCTCATTTGTTGCTGAGTGTTAACATTCGGTTGGTTATAATAATTTCAGATTTAAAATCTCGTGGCTCCGACATAACAGTTCCTGAGCAAATTTATTGGAAGTTATTGTGAAACAGCTTAATACAATGTCTGGGTGTGCAGAGAGGGCATATGCAAGCTGAACCCAACTAAATGAGAGTTACAAACCTTAAAGCGCTGTTCCACAAACAATAACATGTTTTGTTCCACAAATTCAGTTTCTTCCAGGATTCTATGTACGGCAAGTAGAGATCATATTTATTCAAACTGTGCTCAAAAACTGGGCAAGCCATGTATACACCAAAAGTCAAGAGTGACATATTTCTGAGGGCCATCTTAACAAAATGGACGCCATTTTGGATTTCCAAGAAGCTAACGGGTATTTTGCAAACGAGTAAAACAAGAGGGGTATTTATGCCAAGTTTACACTTTATCTCCTCAATTTCTTCAAGTAACCTACATATAACTTTATTAATCACATCAAAATGTAAACCATCAGGCTACAAAAGTACGTCTCTATTTGATTGATTGATTGATTGATTTGGTCGAGTTCAACAATATTTCGGCGGCCAGCACAATGGTGGGAGGAAACTGGGCTCTGTATGGCGATATTGTAATTCGGGAGCCGTAGATTACTATGTATTGTCTTTGATTATGGTTCTGTAATAATTCTTTGGTCGCTTTATAAATAGATAACCCCTGTGTTTATTTCTTTTTTTTTTTTATCGACGGTTGATATTGTACCAGTTTGAGAAAAACATTTCACAAATATTACTGAGGTCAGGTTGATAAGCGGAGGCAACTAAGCAAATCCCAAAGGACATCACCGCCCATCGGGAAGTACATGACAGACCTACAGATGTAAAGCCGCAGCCAAACCGACTTAAGTGAATTTTTATATATGGCAACTCACTTGTCAAAGACTCAAAAAGCTAGGTCAGCGACAGCATGTTTGGTACCAAGGCCAGATGAAATATAGAATACATCGGCTTCACGCTGGCATCTACAATACAGGTCTCTTATTTGTAGCATACACATCTTCAGCAGGTTTTCACCGGAGCCTCATTTGTCACCATTTTCAATCGATTCGTCATGCTGGGTTTGGTGGTAGGGAAGATTTAGGTTGCCGGGCTGGCACAGATAGAATGTAAAGAAGCACATAGCTTCTGCGTGATTTATTGATTAAGGCGATAAATAGACCTAACCACCACAAAAAGAAAAAAAACTAAGATAAAAAAGGCTAATAATCGTATGTTCAAAGCTCGTAAATGTCTGTGCTTTTGAAATTTTCGACGATGGAGGGGGTGGAGTGGCAGCACGGTAGGCGTATTAGAAATCCCTAGAAGATAAAGCGCTCCACTAACCGGGTAATTTATAAGAGCTCAGGTTCATTTATTAGGAGATCTATTTTGTTAGGATATGCTCTGTTTGTCTAAAAAGATACACTTATATATAAGACCACGTTCACGTAGTTGTCCTAAAGTAGGCATGTATGATAATTCTGAGAAAAAATCATTTATTACATAATTCAGCAGATGGCATTTGAAATACTCAGCTGTTTGATTTCAGCAATACAATAGTCGTATATGGTGCGATCCAGCGATTAACCCAGGCAGGCATTCGACGCTCTGTTTTCAGACGTAGTATGTGTTGTCCCAGTTCCTTGGCAGCTCTGTTCGCCAAAGCTGGGGTGCGATCTGGCGGGAGGCGTGGGGGGGGGGGGGGGGGCACAAACATGTCCAGGGGGAACACACTCAATGGACATCCATAACCGTCTCCCCCGGGGCTCCGCCTGGTTTCCTCCCATCATAATGCTGGCTGCCGTCGTATAAGAGAATATTTTTGAGTACGGTAAAAGACCAATCAAGTAAATAAAACAATAACCCAATCAATGATTTTTAATTTGTATTTAATCCTTGGTTGGTAGCTACAAAAGTGATAACAGTCGGTTTTATGAGTAGAGAAGCAAGACAAGGAAACAAAGGAACCACTCAATTGAAAGCATGGACAAAACTGGCTTTGGCTGAATTCAATCACGTGACCTCTAAGGCCAAAGAGTTGCTAGTTTAAAAGATTTAGAAGAGTTTGGAAGAGAAGATCTAAAACAGGGATAGGAATGTACAAAAACTTTTACACATGGATGCAGTGGGAAAACATTTTAGTCTTGGTATAAAAAGCAAAAATGTGTAACTATGCCAGTATTTCAATGAATAATTGAATGATACTAAAACATTTCTATTGTCCATATAGCTGTGATGTAAGTAACGGCACTTTTCGTGTTGACCTTTAGGCCTATGCTATGACTGTACCTTTAGTAGTTGCATTTATACACCGGAGTACACAAATAACCGCACCCTCAGTAATTGCATTTATTTACAGGAGTACACAAATGACTGCACTCTCAGTGTTAACGTTTAGATACAGGAGTATACACAAATGCTTGCTCCCTCAGTGTTAACATTTAGATACACTAGTATACACAAATGACTGCACACTCAGTATTGACATTTATATACAGGAGTACACAAATGACTGCACTCTCAGTGTTAACGTTTAGATACAGGAGTATACACAAATGATTGCTCCCTCAGTGTTAACATTTAGATACACTAGTATACACAAATGACTGCACCCTCAGTATTGACATTTATATACAGGAGTATACACAAATGACTGCACCCTCAGTATTGACATTTATATACAGGAGTACACAAATGACTGCTCCCTCAGTGTTAACATTTAGATACAGGAGTATACACAAATGGCTGCTCCCTCAGTGTTAACATTTAGATACAGGGGTATACACAATTGACTGCACCCTGAGTATTGGCATTTATATACAGGAGTACACAAATGAGTACACCGTCAGTGTTAACATTTTAGATACAGGCGTATACACAAATGACTGCACCCTCAATACTGACATTTATATGCAAGGGTACACAGATGACTTCCCGCACAGTTTGATATTTGGGCAGGAGTTTACAGATTATGCCATGAGTATAGGAGTTCAGAACGCAGAACTACCTTTGGTATAACTGACTGAACTATATGGACATTTAGGCGACTAGTATATGATGATCAGTACATTCGATGTGCCACTGCGTCACATACTGTCATCGGTCCAACTTAGCTCTCGTTAGATTTATATCATGTCAACGTAACGCCAATTATTAAAATGTAAAAGACACAGTATAATAAGAATCACAGCATGGAGAGTAAAACCAGAGTACCGACAATAGTATGATAGCAAATAAATTGTACTCAACGGATACGTGTTAAAAAATTCGATTGCAGAATATTTATTTAGTGACATTTTATTACACTGGAGGATTTAAGGCCAGGAAATACTGTTTCAGAAACCCAAGCCTCATGCAATGAATTTTTAGGACTACCTGGTCTCCACTCTTCTTGTTGAATCTGTGTCACACTTAGCAGTTGTGTAGTTGACCGTCGAATGAAAATAATACCGATGCGGGCTATTTCATGCGATTATAGCATTCGACAAATCTCTCCCTCTAACCGCGGCTTATGAAACACACTTATTCTGTTTTCGACATGTTCATGTTGATGTCAAATGTCGTATTCAACATAATATTCTGTTAGTCTAATTATAGAATATTTATGTTGAATTAATAGAATATTTGAGTTATATTCAACAGAATAATCTGTTGCAATAACAGAACATATTCTAGCATCATTCAGACAACAAAACTTTCTGTTAAAATTAACAGATTAATTTTAGAGTGTTCTTGCGCAAGAACGAAAGCAAACGTGCGTTCTTTCATAATAGACCCCTCATTAGTTAACATGGTTAAAACAATTTTTATATGCATATAATCTACAGTTCTCAAATCCAACATCACTGTACCATTACGTCTGTCAGGTGAGAATCGACATTCCGAATAAGTGTTAATTATGCCTATTTCCAGCGTAATCAGTTTCCTTCCATAACAGATGTTAGTATAAAGTTACGGTTATACAAAGAACAAGCATTGATTAGTTCACCAGTAATGTCAAGCTCCGAACATACATACATGTATGTTTCAGACATGAAATGAAAATCCAGAAATGCACTCTAGCATAAAATACACCTCTTGATTCCTCTAAAATAGCGCAAATGTGCAGAGCAAAAACAACACAAGCAAAAAAAAAAATTTTCTTCAGAGGTAGTAACTAAAACCATTCATTGCATATTGTATATAAAACAGCATTTATATTTAACACAGTAAAATAACATCATGCATTCAGATTATAGTTTTTTATAAGAATTTCGATTTTCCTCCGGAAAAGTTGATTTTTTAAGACATCCCAGTCTATAAACAGCTTAGTTTTTATTAACAGTCAGTGCGATTTATTAGTCATTAAATGCTCAGAGACGGATCACAGTCTGAACAAGAAATTTAATTCTAACCAACAAAAGACAGAGTCAATCGGACAACTGAAAAAAAAGAAAGTCAGCAAAGCTAGTTATCTTCCAGATCAAAGCAAAATCAATTTGTTCTAACATTTCAATCAGTGTTCTGAAAAGATCCGAGGAAATGTAGAAGAAAACGTCGGTTTGTAGGGTGGATAAAAACCTTTAGTTATAACACATGTGGAAATATGAAAAGTACTAATAATAACACAAAGCAGATATTGATGTGATGGATATATACATTGTATAAGTGGCTCGAGTCTGCTGCAGTCCGTCAGGCCTGAAAAAATCAGCAAACCCACATGCAAAAATGCACCGTAGTGTTTCGTAGTGCTGGGGACAAAGTCAAAAATCAGTTAAAGATGAATATAAAATAAGATAAAAAAAACTGCCATGAAATGAGACGATCTACTTTTATACTTCTTTTATTTCTAAATGAGTAAGACTTTCCGTGGCCTGGATCTTGTTCAAATACATGTAGTTAACCTGCTATATATAAGATGCTTTATCTCAGGTACATTCAGCATTACAGAATATCCGTTAGCTACGCGTCGATAAGTAATATTTATTTATTCCACTGATGTTTAACGCCGTACTCAAGTATTTTCACATCCACACACTGCTGCTTTTAACTGGCATTTATAACGTATATTCTCTCAAATTTTTCTTTATACGACGGCGATATGTGTATGAAAGAAACTAAGAGGATCAATGCCTTTCACAAGGTAACTGACTTAATCCGCAGTCGAACCAACGACAGCTGGCGTCGAGCCTGTGACCTCATGGGTCGATATTGGCTGTGGAGACAGAGGAGATTTAGAGAGATGATCCAAAAACGGACTCCACTAACAACAGAAAGTGTATAGATCAGTTTTAAGTTAACAAAGTTGATTTATTTATTTGATTTATTTCATTGTTGTTTTACGCCTTATTCGAATATAACCAAATTAGAGACTGAATTAACATCATAGATGCAGTCGCTGTGAGTTCAAGTCCAGCTCATGCTGGCTTCCTCTTCAACCGTAAGCGGGAAGGTCCTGCAGCAACCTACAGATTGTCGTGGGTTTCCCCCGGCCTGTGCCCGGTTTCCTCCCACCATAATGCTGGCCGCCGTCGTATAAGTGAAATATTCTTGAGTATGGCGTAAAACACCAATCAAAGAAATAAATAAATAATGTCATGGAAAAGCTTTAAATTCACAAGACGATACCTGTCTTTGCTATATATTTAGTTTCTCTTTGTTTCATATCATTAGATGATGTGTTTAAATATACACACCCTGAGACCAACGTATACAATAACTGGTAAACGGTAATTGTATCAAAGCCACCTGGTCATTGCCTAACACTGCTAACGGTTGACGTCAGTGTTCGCGTGTGAATAGAATGCATCTCGTGTCGCCTGCAATACAGGATGAATATGGAAACAAACACCATCATAAGTGTGAAAGACGGAATAAGACGGGATAATATGCCAGAATCTCTGGCATAATTGGTAAATGCTAATTGTATCAAAGCCACCTGGTCTGTACCACCTGCTGATAAAGGCTAACGGTTGACGTCAGCGTGACGTATGCGAATATGATGCTTCTCATGTTGCCAAAATAGAATCTCTGGCGTTCTGCTTCATGCTTGTGTCTAATTCCGCTTAACCCGGGGCTAGGGGCTATACTTTAAAATTTTCCAAAAATATTTCCATTACTGAGGAAAATTTTTATCAGTGCGAAAATATGGCTCACTGGAACCAAAATCGTATTAGGGGTTTCATAAAAATAATAAAAAATAAATAAACAAATCAATCAGTAAATATAATGCTTCTTGCTCTTTAGGTCATCTTGGTTCCAGTAGTTATATTTTTCCAGCTATTTAAAATTTTAAATTTAAAACCGAAAAATATTCGCTTGACATTTAACAATAGTTGTTAGTCTGTCTATCCTTCGAGGGGCCTCCGTGGCTCAGTCCGTTAGCGCACTGTAATGACCAGGGAGCCGCTCACCAATACGGTCGCTGTGAGTTCAAGTCCAGCTCATGCTGGGTTCCTCTCTGGCCGTAAGTGGGAAGGTCTGGCAGCAACCTGCGGATGGTCGTGGGTTTCCCTCGGGCTGTGCCCGGTTTCCACCCACCATAATTCTGGCCGCCGTCGTTTAAGTGAAATATTCTTGCGTACGGTGTAAAACATCAATGAAAAAAAAAAAAAATCTATCCTTCGATTATTATCTTCGTAAGCGTTCACGCCATGGACTTTATACATGTCGCGGGTGCAGTGTGAAGAACCAGAGGCAATGAATTGCGGAGAACAAGAGGCAATGCACTGCAGAATATGGAAAAAAGTATGCAAATTAGACAATGGGTCTCTAACAATGTAGACTCAGACTCTATATTTATTAGATCTCAAAACGGGCTTAGATCAGATCTGGTAATGAGCAAATTAAGAATTGATCACAAGAAGCTATCGGGACTAAATCATCGAGCTTTGACAGTTTGTCATGAATGGAAATGGCTTTATTCATGTCCAGGGCTAGTATTTATTAAGTAACCTAATGACTTGAATCGTAACTTAAAAGCGCTATAAAAATGAAACTCATAACTGGAAAGAACTCAGATTGTGGTAGGTACATGCATACTGCTCCGCAGGAAAGAATCAGTGTACACGTTTTAAACTGGCTAGAGCTAAACATTTCAGTTGTAGGAGTGTTTTACTTTTTGATAGTCTTATGCTGTTTGATGAATATAGGTTCAGTATTTCCTTGACAGGTTCTGCAGATTTCGCTTTGACGTGTTGAGGATTCATACAAGATGATCTCCTGGTATCGTTTGTGTCTTTGCAATTGTGAACTTATTCGCCCGGGGGACATGACCTCTGGTCTAATCAATACTGCCTCAGTTATGCGGATCAGTGCACATGGGTTCAGCACGCTTCAGGGAGCTTTTCCGGAAAATCTTGAACGTTACAGTACTCTCAAACGTAGAATGGGTTCCCGTAATTTCCTTTGGTGTCTCATTGGATGAAGGAAACCATCTTCAGCCAATCGGCAAAAGACTCAGCGATGATTAGGACAGATGGAACGGGAAAATGGCTACTGATGAGAGCAGAATCATTCCTCACGGCAATCAGGTCTCACACGGTTAGAATATAAACCACAGGTGAAGCAGGGCTCTAAAGCGAAGGAAGTAAGATTCGATGCATCTGCTCTGCACAGTCCACTTGACATAAAAAGTGGAAAATTATCGACAGTAGCACATAATCGACCTCCACGCAGCAGGGCAAACCCACAATTGTGAAGAAGTAACAACCATTTACTCTGACTAGTTCGACAAAGCAATTTGGAATCAATTCAGGTGTATCACGTGACTATATTTACCATTATAAATACATATCGAGCTAGAACTGTTTTTTCTGTCGATTAAACGCTGACAGATGTTGTCTTCACTAAAACATCATAAATATATCAACCCTGACCATCAAGTCCCATTGTTAAGGGTTATTGTGAATTGTCCGTTAGTATTAACCAGTTATGAAACGGTCCTTCACCTGTGAAAAATGGACAATGCAGGAGACATCTGGGAACAAAAATGGCGGATAACTGGCTTTTTATGATCGTGGCGGTTCACAAACCCTTTAAATTGGACATCTGACCAATTTGACTTTTCTACCGAGAGCAGTGGTGAGCCAAAGAAGAACACATCGTTGTTGTTTAGGATTTAGAGCAGGATCAAATGTTACGAACAGTTCATATTACAATAGTATTTTATCGTACACAAAAGGCTCAGGTACATATCAGTACGGCGTTACGGTACCTAGCTTGGTGCTAATAGAACGCGAATGCTTGCAGTCTGGCGTGACTTTTGTGCGTGATTCGAAAGTTTGTATGATGGCATATCCAAAGGCATTTCCCTAAATAATTTATTTATTTATTTGACTGGTGTTTTACTCCGTACTCAAGAATATTCACTTATACGGCGGTGGCCAGCATTATGGTGCGACGACACCGGGCAAAGTCCGGGGGAAACCCACGACCAGCCGCAGGTTGCCGAAAGACCTTCCCACGTACCGTATGAAATAAATAAATAAAAGAAAAAATATTACTGCGTGTCCCAAGTACTGTTTCAGAAGACAGTGGTGTGTAATAGTAAAGTACTTCATAAATTAAAAAGACAAAGACTGACGGATTAATTGTTTCATGCTTCGTACACACGAATATTACAATTAAAATCTGATATCCCAGTGCATACTTTAGCTTCGTAGACCAAAGATTTATAACTCTTTTGTTTTAGCATCCTGTAGAAAGAAAGAAAGTAGGCCATTTCTTGGCGGAGGGGTAAAATTTTTCGTTTTATTGTAAGTGGTCTTTAAGTCAGGATGTAACTGATCAAATCGTTAAATTCAAATCTAAAATTGAAAACTCTTCACGGGAACTCCTTGTAAGGGGAAACATTGGCATCAGTGGCCGAGTGTTTTACGTGCTAGTGGAGCACAATGACCGGGCAGCCTCTCATCAACGTGGTTGTTGTGAGTTCAACTCCAACTCATGCTGGCTTCCTCTGTGGACATATGTGGGAAGGACTGTCATGCTGCAGTTTGCGGATGGTCGTGGGTTTCCTCATACTTTGTCCGGTTTCCTCCCACCATAATGGTAACCGAATGAGAAATATTCTTCGGTACGGCGTAACACATCAATGAAATCAGTAAATAAATAAAAAAATATGCGAGGAAACTAGTTAGTCAGGTAAGAATTAGGGGCCCTGTCTCAACGAAGGCAGTATGGACGGTCCTATAGTAAAGGATGCGAGCGCAGTCGACCATTTTTCTTGCCTCCAAGGCTCGAAGGACAGTGAAAACTGAATGAAACAAGTTTTCTTGAAGTACTACTTTTACAGTACATGTCTCCTACCGATTTGAACAGTCAGAATAGTAGCTATATCAAAGTCCACGGCAGAAAAAAAAGGCCAAAAACAAGACGAAAAAGTCCATAGCGGGGCGAAGAGGTCATATAATTTCTCCAAAGCTCGAAATGGATATGTAGCTCGTCATACTGAAAATGTACACTATGTTTCAGACCAATACAATGAATAATTTGAAAAAAACGTCCCGAAAAGGAGAAAAACAGTCTTTATTATATCAGAAAGAACGAAAACGGTCTGAATATGTCGAAACTCAAACTTCATCTGTATCTTGTCAAGGTGAAGCCATGCACCCGGTTTCAATTCAATGTTGGTGGGGGGGGGGGGGGGGGGGGCGGGCTCTTTGGCCGAGTTAGTTAGCGTGCCAGCGAGGGGCAACGGCCCAGGACTGACGAGCCTCTCCACGCGGTCGGTGTGAGTTTCAGGCCACTTCGTGCTGGCTTCATCTCCGGCAGTGCGTGGGAAAGTCTACCAGAAACCTGCTGATGGACGTGGGTTTTCGCCGGGCTCTGTCTGGTTTTCTCCCACCATAATGCTGCCCGCCGGGGTAAAGTGAAATATTCTTGGGTACGGAGAAAAACGTCAATCCAATAAACAAATCAATTCATACGAACAGCTGTTTTGAAAATAAAAATAATAGTCCGGAAAAGGGACGGGTGGGTTGACAGACATGGTTTAACCGTATAATCCCCTCAGATAAGGCGTTAAAACAGGAAACTTAATTATATTTGATCGGAAATAAGAGAACTGTCTTTTTCAAAATATACCAGAACGCCATTTGAGGGGTTTATTAGCAAGGTACTAATTAATGGTTTTGTATTCTATTCTATTTATTTATTTCTTCATTTATTTATGAGTGTTGTTTATTCCAATAATCAAGAACATTTCACTTATACCATCGCGGTTGATCGATTCACACACTAACGTACTGTTCATACAGAGTAAAGAACGGAGATTACATGTAAACAGTCACTATACATGAGAGTAAAGAGTAAAGAACGGCGATTACATGTAAACAGTCACTATATATGAGATTGTATGTATGCTTGGAGTTTTACGTCGTGCTTCAAAATTTCTGTCGTACGACGACGAGGAGTCATTATGTGTGTGTGTGTATACAGTGTCTCCTTGTGGCAAAGCGAGTCCATGGCGCCTAAGCACTGAAGTATCATGCCGAAGACACCAGACATGACACCCCTCTCAATCACATTACTGACACCGGGCCAACCACTCTTCTTTCCTAGCTCTAACCTCTCACTACTGAATAATAAGCGTCCAGCGAGGCAGCACCAAGCACCATTAATGTTTTTGGTATGACTTGACCCGGGTTTAGATGGGACCAATATATAAATGTTATTTCAAGCCTATCAGATGGCCGATGTAGAGACGTAGCCTGTACAAATATCCTTCAATCCAGGTTTGGACACCAGATTTGTTTTCGGAGACGTAATTTGCCACGAAAGTGTTGATGGGTACACATGCTTCTCTTATGGGTACATGCAACTAAATAAAACATGAAGACTGCCATCTGTGTCTGACAGACAATACAGAGCCTCGGACACAAAACACAGTCATCTTTCAAAGACTTTACATGAATGTATGTATTCCGGGTTTCTTTTCCAAAACAGAGGGATTTTATGGACTGGAGTCACAAGTTATTTATTTCGTGTCTAGTCTAAACATATTTCTGTTTTCCCTTGTAGATGGCTTGCCCAAGTATTCAATTATGTCCATCAATGGTTTGACTTGTTGATAATGTGGTGTTTATTCTTTAAAACTACTCACGAATCCTAGTCTGTTGGTAGAACTTTGTTAAATCAAACTTTGAGATTGTGTTAAATCAGGAGCACCACCAACTCCTGTCCATGTCGTCATCACTACCCGAGCAGCAGAAAAGTGATTTAAATGCAGTATACCAGAAAAGAAGAAGGGACTCTCTTCCTTCCTCATGATACACCAGGCTTTAAACGCATGACTGAACAGCCTTTGCTACACTCTCTATGCAGAGACTGCATGCTTTCTTCGGCAATACGTGAATGCTGCTCGAAGTTATTTGATGCACGTGTCTGGTACGAGTGATATGGAACACTTTTTGGAAGGGTTTTGCCGTGCTGCTTTGGCTTGCACTAGAGGCTTATCTCAACAACTGTCCCCTACGTAATCATCACCGATCTAATGGACACCTTTCTCAATATGCAGTTTCCCAATGTATCTCAATCGGCTATGATGTTAAGGGGCTGATCATCGGGGCTGACATGTTGCATGGAGTGCTGGATATGGCTCGCGGCCCAGCAAGCCTTACCATTAGGGAAGTCAAGGATTTTACTTTCCATTGAATTTAACTGTGTGGTTCATACCTTTGAAGTCTTTATGGCAGCAACTCTATTTTTTTTATTCACAGCGTTCAAAGGCAATGGTGACAGTGGTTGGCATGTATATCACACTGTCCAAACTGTCTACATGTGTTAGCTTACCCATTAAACCTGACACTATGTTATTTCATATATAGTGTTACAAATATATTGATTTTAACATGTCTGTCTATAATGGCGACCTTAATTTGCATATTACATGTGAGTAAATCTATCAAGTTTAGTTATAAATAGTATCTCGGTAAATATAAACCATCAAATGATGGTACACAGTCTGTATTTATCAGCAAATCTTGTCCACATAAGGAAATGAAGAAAACACATATTTGTATAATGGCTGTCGTTGTAGAAAAGAGGTCATTTTAGCAATAGCTCTACATCTGATAATGTTCAGGAGTGAGCGAGTGCTTGGGGTTTAGCGTCGTACTTAACAATTGTTCAGTCATATGATGACGAATGAGTCATAAGAGTGCATATACTGTGCCTCCTTGTTGCAGGCCGGATTTCCACCGCTCTGTGATCTAGTGCTGCTTCACCGAGACGTTTTACCGAAGGCAAGTAAGCCGAGCCATTATACTTACACTGGTCAACCAGTCGTTGCATTTCCCCTTAATGCTGAACACCAAGCGAAGAAGCTCCAATTTCCTTTTTTAAGGTCTTTGGCGTGACACGACCCAGGATTGAACGTGAACCTACCGCCCCCGTGTTCATCAGGGCATCATCTGGAAGTGTAGAGTGCCTCGACTATATGGTACGTATGGAGTTCCCTACTTCACCGTGCGGAAACACAAAAAGGTGCCGCCTAAGCAAAGTTGAAGCCTTTTGTAAGCCAAGATGAAGCCTTTTGTAAGCTAGTCTTTGCCACATAAGAGATAACGTGACAATAATCCGCGTGAAAAACGGACGCTGTCTCCCTGTTTCTCTCCATTTGTATTTCGTTACTTACTTGACGAAGCGTTTACTTATTATACGACTGGAGGTTACGTCTAGTGGTATAGAAAACTGGATAGGATAAGGAGAAAACCACACACGACAGTGGAACCTTCGATTAGTGAGCATCGTTCCATTATTGCGTAAATATAGATAAACTATATTTCCTGTCATAAATACTATACCTTGTGACCTCCAAAGGTATACAATGACCTTCAAAACTAACATGCTTTACTGAGCGCAATGGACATATGGCTTTATTCACACCATAGTGTTGCTGGTGGACATCATCCCAGTTCGCTGTTACCTTGATAGAAGCGACTTCAGTTTGACTCAGGGACACGCGATATGTTATGTCCCCGAGCTCGGACAAATTAATAAAAAACAAGTAGATCCGATCTAGTTCTGTGTAATTCTCTCTTGGTGGCAGTAAGTGTTTAACAGCGCAAATGAAGCGAAAGTGAAACTTATTGGGGATCTCTTAAGCCCGGCGCACACGAGAGCTATGTGCTTAGCAAAAATTCATTCGTGACCCTTGCCTTGAGCACGTAACTCTCGTCTGCAGGGAACTTTTCTATAAGCTTTTGTCTTTTGTGGAGTTACGCCAAATATCTAACGCGTTTCGTTTATGCATACACGATGCCATGCCGTGTACAGCGAACGAAAGATCTCTCTTCAAGTAGTCGCCAATGCGTCTGTGTTTCCGGGTAACATGATCTGCAAGATGGGGGTCCACAGGCTTAAGGCAAGTGCCACGAATGAAATATGTGTGTTACATGTGGGAAAGTGTGCTAGTGGTTTACACCATGCACACCTCAGAAAACTCACTGACGACAGCTAAAAAGTCTTCAGGAATTCATACAACACCAATCAAATAAGGTAATAAATAATTATTAAATTCATCACATATCATAATCCTGAAGTACTGTACTGTTGTTGTATTCGGAACTTTATAACCATTCCTTAGCTAGCTTGACTTCTCTCCTCGACCATCTGAATTGTGGGAAACAGTGTTCGAAGTCTCGTTGAATTCCAGAGTTTCACCTTGTACCCAGTTCATAGTCTGCGTTTTGGACTTTTTAGTGACTAGATTTACAGTGTTCCCTGGTTTGATTTTACATGAAAAATCAGCTGTGGATTCAAATGACGGAAGAACAGATGGCTCAACACTGGGACCCCTTGGAGACTTATCCTCCAAGTCTCTGAACCTCTGCTGTGTCTTCAGCCAGATTTGGTTTGAGCGAGTGGAGTTAGCGTTGTCCAGGTCGGTCTGTCTTCCTAGAGACGATCCAAGCCCAGCACTTTTGTTCACCCTGAAGGACACTTTCACCTGCGAACAGAATGTGATATTTTAGCCACATGCAGGCAATGTTTTGGGCTCTGTTATAAGAAAGAGGAGGAAGGTCAGAAATCGGTGGATGGTCGTGGGTTTCCACCAGGTTCTGCCCTGTTTCCTCTCACCATAATACTGGCTGCCATCCGGTAGTATAAGACAAATAATCTTGAGTATGGGGTAAAATACCAATCAAATACATAAATAAATTTCGAGTCAGTATCAGTACATAAAGTGTTATGATGTTGACAAATAAAATAACAAAGCTACTTATGCCTGGTGCAACACTGCAGGCTTTGGTGGCTGCCTAGATTTCAGCTCAGTTTAGTTTTATTGTCTTTATTTTTCAAGTCTGTTTTTAACTAGGCTCGAGTTTCAGGTAGCACTAAGATTCATACAAAATCCATGAAATTTGTGTGTGACTGTGTTCAGGATACATTACAGACAATGTCACAAGAAGATATGCCAGGTTAAACCAATGAGAACTTTTGTCTGTAAGTTGTAATTCCATGCGAAACTCCATTTTAAATGTCAGATTGTGCTTACAACACCAGTGTTTGAACTCAATCTGTAATTCCTCTACACTAAATACGAATGATTACCACACAGATACTAAAACCAGAGCAGCAATGCTCGCAGGTATCCAAGTAATAAAAAAAATTCCTTTTAATTCAGGTGAAACTGATATCAAAATATTCCTGGGGCAAGTAGAAAGAGCAAAGGTAAACTTTCTCTTCAGAGATGGAGTTGCTTTCTCAAACATGATCTTTTTAAAATCTATTCCTTCCTTGTAACTCCCCACCTATTCAAATCCCCTTCTATCATCATACCAAAATATAACAAATGCAGTAAGTTTAATTACTACATTCACACTGAACAGTCATGAGTGCCACTTAATAATTAATTTGCTGTACCCAATGTTGTTCTCATGTGTGTTATTATGTTGTAATGAATTTTTCTGAATGTCTTGGGGAAGAAAAACTTTTTTCGTAAATTTATCAAGAATTCTTTGCCCAATTAATATATTACTGTTGTTTTTATCATTATTTTTACAAAGCAAAGATTGAGAACTTACCGGTTCACAAATACCGGTATTGTCTTTGCCCAGACTCTTTCCTTCTGTCCAGCCCATCTTCTCTAACATCTTATGTCCTTTGTTCACAGCCGATATTGGCCTGAAAATAAACCAATCAATATCCATGGATAAGGCAACACGAAGTTTACTTTGTGTTTTACGGGAGAGCCAACACCAAAAAATCCTAAAATGGAATAAAAAATAATACTGAAAATTCTTATTCTGTCCAATCTTGATGTTTTTTCCCATTTTTGAAGGCTTTCCAATTCAACAGGAAAAATGGCTTGAATAGTCCAAATTTTCCACAAATTAGATGATTTCCAACTTTCATTTTTATACTCTACCACTTGAAAAAACGACCTTAAGCCCATTATTTAGTTCAGTTCGGTTATCAAGTCAGCCAGGGCTTGGCCAACCAGTGGCTGAGGAGCAAAGAAAAGCCTGGGTTGAAATGTGTGGCCTTTCAGCAGGGCTAGGAAGTGCCTGAGCTCAAACATGAAGCAGACAAAACTTAATTTTGCACAAAGATGGGGCTTCTGACATTTGGTATAGATTATCACTTCCAACAGACAAAACTGCATTGTGCAAGAAAGCTGGCGCTTCTGATTTCTAATATGGATTTGCACATAAGCGGGTACATCGTACTTCTGATGCAATCATTTCCAAAAGACATATTCCTTGTGCAAATACACATGTATAGTAGTTCTTATGACTTCTGATATGGATTATCAGAACTTACTTGTGCACAGAAGGTGGTGCCTCGGCTTCTGGTAAGGATTATCAGAACTTACTTGTGCACAGAAGCTGGTGCCTCAGACTTCTGGTAAGGATTATCACTCCCCTTAGTTTTTCGTCTCTCCTCAGCTTTATCGCTGTATGAGGGATTGTTTAAAGCTGATTTGTTCCCTTCATAGTCTGCATTCTACATAAAGAAAAGGTGATTTGGTCATGTAGATGCATGCTAGTCTTTACAGTTGTTTACCTATTACATGTGGTAACATGTGGTACATCACCAACATGGTCAATTTTCAAGCACATTAAAAACTTTGCTAATGTAGACGTGTCCATGGTAAGGAATCTGTTGTAATAATGTACCAAAAATAATACATGGATGCCATAAAAGTACAGCTCATCTAAAAATATTAAACAGCCTTATAACAACTCATTACATGTATAAAGTTTATTACTCAAAAATTCTAACTCAGCAGTTGTGAATATTACTCAAAACCAGGCAAAAGTAGAATAATAGTCATTCTAATGTACTTTATAGTTAATAGAAATTCTACATTATTGACACAGTGATCAGCTGTTTACAAATATACGGACTCACCGAGGCCAAAAATCCCAGTGACAACCTCTTTCCTTTCATGTTTATGAACTTTTTTTTACCATAATTCAGACCACAGACAACAATAACAACATGTTTTGAAATACAGTACAAATGACACAAAGATGAAAAAAAGAGCTTGTGAGATCATTTGGCATCGCTAATTCCGCATATACTCTACGGACTATCACCACAACTTTTGCTTTGCAGTTTGGCTTACTTTTTAGAGATATTTACCAATAAATATCCACTATCAGAAAGTCGACATTTTAAGAAGGCTTTCACACTGTAACTCTCGTAGCAGCGCCGCCATATAGACAGAAGAGTTACGTATATTGCCACTAGTATACTCCACCAGTATGAACTGTAACGAACTTGCAAAAAATACACCTAGTATGAGCTGTAACAGCCTTGTAACAACTGGCCAAGTATGCAAAGCACTGGTAACTTTTAATTCACTTTGTACATGATATTCCTGTATCTGATACGCACTCAATGAATTCTGCTTTCTCTGATTCTTGAAAGAGCGGTGTACACAAAGACAAAAATTATGCAAGCAATGAACTTACATCCAGCCCATATTTTCTTTTGATGTCCTTCAGCTGTCGTCTTCTTAATTTTTCCTTCTCTTCTTTGGACAAAATAACCACATCTATCAATGGGAAAATAAAGACCAAAAAGACTCAACTTTATATTTATTGGAAAACTTACACTCTGATTGGCTGTGAGCCTGCAGATTAGCCATTTACCATTCTTTGACTGGCTGTGAGCATGTACATTAGCCACTTACCTTTCTTTGATTGGCTGTGAACATTTACATTAGCCATTTACTTCTCTTTGATTGGCTGTAAGCGCGTAGATTAGCCATTTACCTTTCTCTGATTGGCTGTGAGAATGTAGATTAGCCAGCACTTGACCTGGTTCACACTGGTCACAGGTGTCAAGGCCAGCATGGATGTGGCACAGGAGAATGGATGAACCGACCTTGATCCTGTCTCCATGATTCAGCAAGCGAGGCTCTCCCACAGACTTAGGCTTCAGCATAAAATGAAACAACAGATGGTATTAGCAACAAAACAGATTTAGGCTTCAGCATACATACTGAAACAACAGAGGATATTAGCAACAATACAGACTTAGAAACAGTACATGATATTATCCATAATATAGACTTAGGTTATAACATACACGAAGCAGCAGGTGGTATTGTCAGCAATTCAGACTTAGGTTTTAACATACAAGAAACAACTGGTGATATAAGTTATAATACAGACTTAGGCTTTAACATGAGAAACAGCAAATTTATGAGAAACAGCAAGATATTAGCAAACCCATCTTTTTACACCCATGTTACAGTTAATGTAATCAAACAATGGGTTGAGCATTTCTGTTAGGTCACATGATACAGCAGAACTTTTTTACCTTCAACTATAAGATCTTGAACAAGAAACACACCCATTAAAACAGGCACAAGGATTCATTAACAAGATACATACAAAGATTTATAGAAATACTAATGATTGTCCCGAGCCAATAGGTTCATGATAGCAGGGTGCAGGTACGATGTTAGTTGCTAAATGTAGTACTGGAGCACTTGAGTTTACATGTGTGGATTAAAATCCTTCTGACTCAATCATTTCAGCTATTTGTCAGATACATGAGGAGATACTGTAAATGGTAGGTTCTTCCAACATGGAAAATACAGAAGTTATCCGTGGGCTGAGAAGGGTAGGTGGGAATATAAACCCTGGGTGTGCTATTTCAACTCTGGGCAGCAAGCAAAGAGTTAAAAATTCACAGCAATGGCTTAAATCCATGTATACCCTTTTCATCATGCAGATAGCGATTTTGTCTCTCCAATATTTATCAAACAGAATACCATTCTTATAAATATGTAAAGTATGAGCTGCCATAGCCAAACTCGTCATGCTTGTCCCTGAGCAGTAATTCAGCTGTACAGGGTATTAATTATTTAAACCCCCGAAGGGAATTACATACAATGTGAGCCTGCAGCTCTCCCGAGTATATGTCAATCTTTTAACCCGTCAAATCAGCCAATGGCAATCTAGAATCATGGGTGATGTTGGACAAAATATTTTTGAGCATGTCTTAAAAGACCAATCAAGTATTGTTGAAAAAAATATATGTTTTTCAATATGTTATGAAATGAATTAATCTAAGAGTACATAAAGTCTTATTAATGACAACTGCTTTGACAAGGTTTACCTCTGCTATTCTGGTACCATTTATAAATGTTCCATTCTGACTTCCTTTGTCCACTATCACATAGTTTCTGTCAGGTTCACAGTAACATATCTCTGCATGAATCTGAAATACAAAGAAGAGTTTTATACCTGTCCATGTAATAAAAGAAAGGCAGTAGTACATGTAAAATTACAGCTAAGGGAAGCCAACAATGCCATACCTGTGTAATAGATGAAGGGTTTACTTTGTGGTTCACACCAGGATTTGAACTCAGATTTCCATGCTAAAGAATGGTAAACACTGTGAGTATTTAAAACCAGTCAGAGAAAAACAGGCCACTTACAAGCACTGGAGGAAATTATAACACCTTAACATAGTCCAAGCAGATTTCATCAATAAAAGTGTAGATACAAGAAATAATTATACCTGCACTATTGCTTGGTTTTTGCAAACGTCACATGACAGTATTAAAGGTAACTTGAAGGATAGAAAACTTGATGATGCAAGTTTATTACTTATGTGATGGAAGAATACATTTCTATTTTTTTTTTTTTTTGCATACATATAAACGGAAAAATGCACAGCTTTGCGAACCAAAAGGTTTCTTAAATCAATGTAGATGACCTAAAATTCCACCCTTTTACCAAGTTGCAAATTTTGTTTGATTTTATGATCTTCAAAGGAGTTTTGAGGTTGGTTTACAAGGTAGGATAATGTGGTACTGGAAAATTCCTGTTTCAGTACAAAAAGTAATATTTATGACAATTATTTGTTCTAAACAAGCACTTCTGGGGGTGAAACTTTAGGTCACTTACGTATTCATCCAGACCAAGCCCTACATTTAAAAAGGGTAATTAACCACGCAGCCATGTCCTTGATCTTTGATTCCAACACACTCTTTGATGATTTGCATGATAAAAGGGTGCAACGCTCCCTTGGTATAAACACACATCACTAACTGTTATTAACGGATTAAAACATAACGAGGCCTCGAAACTAAATATTAGTGCTACTCAGAACTGACACTCAACTCCACACGCAACTTGTGCAGTCCTTTCTCTGCTGTACATTCGGTGAATCTCACAGTATTGGCTTGGGGAGAGTGTAACAACTGTGTGACTGCACCTGTGGTATTTACTGTAGGCTACAAAACCCATGTCCTTGTGCACTGAACCATCAAAGTAAGATTTAAATGTCAACTAATCACTCATCAATAACATCTTTTCGCCTAAATGTCATGGGATTTAAAACATTCCCTCAGTATAGTAGGTGTAGTACACATGTCTGGTGTCATTTGCCATTTTTGAAATTCACATTCTTAGCTAGTTATTTTTTTTTTACAAATAGCAGTCTAGCAGTTGACTTAAGAGTAATTGAAGATAACATAAAAAGGAATTTTTTGGGGAATTTCTGGCAGGGCCTGATACATGGTATTTTAAACCTGTGTAAAGGGTTTGAGGTTCTGGATCCCTAATGATAACATTTGTACATGTAAAAATGGTGGAACTATTAGGACTTTCTCCTAACGCATTTAGCGTATAAATTCTGAAGTTTCCCCCAATCTAATCAAGGTTTGCTCACACTTAAAACTCAGACATGTTAATTATAAAATTGCAGGTTGACTTTAATCACACATACATTGTACGTGCAGGTGATCAAATCAATGATACCTGAAAAATGACACACTTTCCTTTTTCTTCTGGTTCAAGCAGACGTTCTGCATAAAAGGTACATTTTAGCCATTTTCAATCCTAGATCTACAGGTGAGCCATTATCTTCTCCATTCAGTGCTATCATGATGCCAGCTCCCGATAAGAGTTTTGAACAGCCACCATTTTCATAGTTGAAATGTCGCAAGATTTTGCAGTACATGGGAGCTGGGTGACAATTTTCACAGGACAGCCTATGCTTTAACCTAGCGGCTGTATACTTACTACATAAATATTTGTTTCACTGAAATTCTACATTGGAAATCATACCCTCATTCACAATGGCTAATATAGTAAAAATAATGGAGAAATTGAATATGTCACGAAGAGAGTGCTTCTTTCAAATATTGCCGTTTTCTTGGCTGTGGAAATAAGCTACTGCCTCAAACTTTAAAGGCCAAAGTCCATGACTAATTTACTAATTTGACCACGACTGCTCCGTTGATGTGAGTGGAGTAGCCCACAGGCTGGAATGCAAATGTGGCTTACAAATGTTTTGGCGGTAGACCTCAAGTCTGTAGTACCTATGTTACAATTTGCCTCAATAGCAACTCTTGTAGTGTCTCATGTCTTCATTGCCACTGGCAAAAACAACACAGAGAATTTAATACTTATGACCTTCAGCACATGTATACCTCAGACAAAATTAAAGAAGGATCCTTGAATTACCTCTCCTTAGCTTCATCCACCAGTGTTTTATTTATTTATTTGATAGCTGTTTTACGCAGTACTCAAGAATATTTCACTTATACGATGACGACCAGCATTATGGTGGGAGGAAACAAGGCAGAGCCCAGGGGAAACCCACGATCATCGACTGATTGCTGGCAGACCTACCCAAATAGGGCCGGAAAGGAAGCCAGCATGAGCTGGACGAAATCAAAGCGACTGTATTAGTGAGAGGCTCCTGGGTCATTACGCTGCACTAGTGCGCTAACCGAGCCACGGAGGCCCCCACCAGTGTGTTATAGAAACCATGAAAAAAAAAGAAAAGAAAAGATTCCCATCTGCAAAAAATGCACTAATCTTCCATTGTGTGAAAATATTAGCTTGTTTTATCTCTAAACCAATGTATTTTACTTGTACCAAAGACTGATACACATCCTTTGAGTGCAATGGCTAAAAGGAGAAGAAAACATAAAAAAGATGCCAAAATCAGATGAGAGAGCACTTTTTTCTTTCAGGCGAAAGGGGTATTTGAAAATAAGTTTTTGATTGGGACCATCTCTTTGGTATATATCATCTTTGTATAATAATGTTGTAAATGAGGATGTGATGCAGTCTGATAAATTTGAATGTACATTTGATGTACATCCAAACACATGCATTGAATCTGAATTATGATAATATTTATGAATATATTACAAACATAGATATGATCTAGTGCAAATATATTTGCACTATACCATACAAAATATACCATATACCATACAAAAATTGTTACAGAACTATGACCACAGATCAGTTTTGTGTGAAACAAAACAAGGGAAACTCCGAATACTGAAGTCAATATACTGGTATTCTATATTTCGGCGTAACTATGTCGCCAAGGATATAATGGTAAATATATTGTTAAAACTGAAAGATGTCTAATGCAACGATTAAACGAACATGGCTGTAACGGTAAAAGTGAAATCTACAAACATCTAATAGATTGTGAAAATTCAAATCTATGCAAATTTTCTGTAATTTTGTTGCACATTCTGCTTCATAATACTGAATTTATAGACATAGCAGACCACTGGAATCTTTCACTGATAAAAGAGGCTCTAGCAATTAAAAAGAAATCACCTACACTAAATCATGGGTTAAAAGCCCCAAAGCACTCACTGTATTAAAATAGCCTCCCTCTACATAATTTGTCTCTTACCCTCACCCACCAATGCAACTCTTCCTTTCTTTTTTTTCTTTCTTTCTTTCTTTCTTTCTAGTGGTTTCTGAAGCATGCTCTTTGTGACTGAAGATGGTTACACAGTTACATAGTTATGTCTAAATATAAAATACCAAATATGTTGACTTCAATATTGGGAGCTTCCCTTGTTTTGTTTTACAATAAAAATTTTTTTTTCGAATGACTTTTTCTCCTTAAAACTTTTCGCACTCTTTCATTAGAACTTTATGTAAGTTTCATGTTTTCTCCACCTTTAAAATGTGACTGACACAGGTGATATTACAGGCCTACCTTACTGACATTGATCTCTGGAAGAAGAATCACATGACTTCCCTCTCTCCCAATTGACCCCCCTGGGTAGGTGATCACAAACAGAGACCCTGGGTCCACCACCTCAGACTCTGTGACCATCACACGGATACATGGGGGATAGTTACATGGGTTGGACTCTAAAATATCACAAAAAGGTGTCTCAGAATTTTCAATAAGGTAACTGATTTCCTAAAAAGTTACTGAAACACTTCAGCAAGCAAAATGATATGATATCACAAGTAGTTGATGTGAAAATGGCTGAATAACTGAAACTTTTAACATTCTGCATGTTAAACACCTGTAGTGTTAAACACCTGTAATCAACAGTGCAGAATATACCTAAATGACCTAAAATTTCACTTAAAAAAGTGCATTCTTAGAGGCAAATAAATGTCAAAATATACTTTGTTGGTGTTGAAACTTACAATTTTCCTGTGGAATATCATCCCATGTTCGAAACCTCAAAACACCTTTCTAAAATGAAGCAATCTCTCAGAATCAGGAAAAATTAGCATGTTAGTCACGGACAAATTTTATGGTCATTTAGGGTACGTCATTTTTAAGTTCAATGACTATGGGTTTGACTGAAAATGAGATGAGAGATGAACTTGTTAGACTTATATGTTGTCCAATGTTGTTCTCTAGAATTTTCACTTACACAATGGTTGTCATTTTTATGGGTGGAAGAAACCTTGGTGCCAGAGTAAACCACAGACTTTTGACACATTTACACAGACAAGCTTGGTGTGATGTTAGATATGGGCACCACACTGATGAAGGACAAGTGATCTTCATACTGCCTGACACTGCACAAAGGACCAAACAAGTCCTAAATTAGAGTTTCAGTGGTGGGATACTGGAGTGGAAATTCACTCAATGGTGACCCCTTTGACTATATGGCACATGAAAGAAATGCATGTTGAACTCACAAGTAGTAGGCCTATTCAAAACATCTCATTCAGCCATATGTCCCTTACCCTCTACAATTTCTGATGTTTGATCACTGATTTCCACACAGTCCTCTTCAGAATCAAGCGAAGATAACTCTGACTCAGTAAGCTCCCCTGATTCCAATTCACTCTCACTGTCGCTGCCCACATCAGAATCACAATTAGTGTCAGACTGTTGCCAACAGTCATTCTGCTTTTGGCATTCTGTTTTTGTATTATCACAGTCAGCAGTTTCTGAATGAGTCTTGTCCTCTATACAATCTTTCTTTGCTGAACAACTGGTTGCCTCTTCCCAAAATGCTCTTGATGCTTTTGGACGAGACGTCCTGTGTGAACATGGTGGCTCACAGCTTTCACTTTCAGCTTCCATTTGATCTACTTTACACCTTGCATCCTTCCCACTGTGAACACATGATATATTGTTTCTACAGAATTCTGACTCCTCTTCTTTCCCCACATCCATCTTTTCATTTGCCTGTTCATCACTGTCGTTGTTACATTCTCTTCCTTGTTTATCTTTTCTGGCCTTTTTCAAAGCTCCATGTTTGTTCTGGAAAAAGAAAAGTGATCCACACTGACATCAATTGATATTTACCTACGGCATGTTTTAGCTGCTTTCCGATTCTTAAACTCTGAAATTCTTCTGCCAGTCCCTGAATTCCACCTCCCTGAAGATTAGAACAGGGAAACAGAAATTTACCTAATGTGATAAGTGAACAAGGCAAGAATAAGTCCACAAATTAACTAGGCATTAACTCTAGATTATTAGCCAACCATATTTTTTGTTTTTATTGAGATGAATATCATTTTAGCGCTGATCTCTGATTTTCTACTTGATACTGAAATGCAGTCTCCGTTCGATCAATACTAGGATTAAGACAGACACAATCTATCTTAATCCCAGGTCTATAAAGGGTAAAAACATCACCTAATTGAAAAGATACAACAAATGTACCATGCCTAAAATTCAGCTTATGCAAGGCATAGCATGGACTTGCCTATCTCTCACACCAGCCAATCAAATATTGTACTCTAGAATAAACTGTCCATCTCATGGAAATGTAAGCCAAGTGTTTGTATAGCAAAACAACTCTACACAGAGCAATAGTTCCACAGAACTTCACAGTACACTATACATGGCATTCAACTGACGTTTGAGCTTCAAACAAAACTGTTGAAATGTTAAAAACGCAAAGCTGAGAGAAAGTTCTTTGCATGAGAAAGTAATTTTTAATGGGCACAATGACATGTAGAGCACAAACTGACAGCTATAAACATGATGTACAGTAAAAGACATAAACTTTCATCACCCTCAGCCACACACAAAATTCCCCCACCCTCTGCCACATGCAAAATTCCATTATTAAAAGAAAATAAATGTAACAAAGTATTACTTTTGGCACTTCACCATATATTTTTACAGTTGTTAGGATATTACCTAATCTTTTAAACAAACCTAACAAGCTTAGAAATTTCATCATTAGGCAAAATGTGTAACTTAGTCATTGGACAAATTTCAGCTCATTTTACCATACTATTAGTGGAATTTAATGTCATCCTTCAATTGATACCTGGTTTCATGTTGTTGTTTCATGAACTTCTTCACAGTTCTGTTTACACAAGATTCTTAATCACTCTTGATGGCTGATAAGTACAGTCAGTGTGAGAGATTTCCTAGAGGGTTAGACATGACAAGATAAAGTATAGTACACATATTTTACTTGCCTTTTTCCCTTCTCTGTCAGAACGATCTTTGTGTTTTTTCTTGACACCTTTACTTCCCTTGCCTGTTTCTTGGGACTGGTGACCATGTGTGTACCCTGTTGCTGAGTTGTCATAGAAACCTGAGGTATCGTTTGATTGGCTTGCATAGTATGCTGACATATCAACCTGGGAGTGGAATTTATATTCTGCTGAAGCTTCGTCGTAATAAAAGTAAGTCCCTGATGGTGGGTCAAAGTACAGAGAGTTCTCCTGCAAAAAATGAGAAATCAAGACAGATATCATAGACAACGAATTTAATGTCTGTTTTTAAGAGTTCATATTTACCCCTGAGCTATAGACTATTAAGAGAATCATGCCAAATACATGTACATGTGACTTGTTCAACTGTGCTCTGGCCACTATCTGTGGCTCAATCAATCTGAATGAGTACAGTGGCTATCTCTAATACTGCCTCTGATAATAAAGCTCTTAAGACATCTACCGACCTTTCCATACCGTCACTCAAGAATACACATTTGACCCATTATATTTTAATAGGACTGTTGCATGCAGGTAAACTTGATGTTACGTACATTCTGTTCAAACTTTCTCTGACATCATGATGCTACAAATGCTTTCACCACTAATGGAATGAAAATAATGTTTTCATGATAACGCTTGGTGTGAATTTGGGCTTAAATAAATACACACTAGGGTAGCATACTTATAGTATCACTATACATGTGCAGTGTACTAATGGCATTCAACAAATGTAATACACACAATCCAAGTTACATCATTATGACAACAAAGTGACGCTCCAATACAACATGATGTCGCTGCTTTACATTATGGTTAGTTATTCGCATGCCTTTTAACTTTCTGGCAGTAATGAATTAAATATCATTATTTTTTTCTATACTTGACAACCAAGCCCAACCAAGAAGACAGTTCAGAAGATTAATTTTATCCTGTTGAAATAAGTTTCAGTATTAGTATTAAATACCACTGCATGTTAAAATGGGCAGACTGACACTTCCATTATGTACTCAACAAAAATATAAACCCACGAAGCAATTTTTATATTATTTTCTCTCAATATTAAATAATGTGTTAACTCAACAATTAGGGTAAGTATTCATTATCAATTGTGGCTTCAATTTCCACTTCAGTTCAGTCACTTGACTTGGGGAAAACAAATCAATCAATATACAAATAAATAATTTTTGTGGGCATGAGTCATGAACGGTCATTTTAATATAGCATTTTTGGTTGTGCATTTATATTTTTGTTGAGTGTGTAAAAATGGCATCAGGTATAAAAAATTGCATCAGGTCTTAAAGGTCTTGTAGTGACATCAGGGATAAATAAAGTGGACTTACATTGTCATAGAAGTAGCCTGATATGGAGTCATAATACATCCCTGTGTTTTCGTCATAAACAAAACCTGTGTCCTGAAGAGCAGCCTCTGCTGTGGCCCGTAGACATTCAGCCAATGATGTGCCAGAATCTTCAGTTGTTAAGTCAACCTGAAATGTCAAATAAAATCATTTACTTCAAGCTGCTGATGTGGAATATTGAGTCAAGTGATAAAATGTACTGTATAGTTGAACTAAAAAAACAAACTCTGAATAGGAAGTGCTTCTGGCAAAGATTTTTCTGTGAAAACTCAATGTTTCTATTTTGAAATTTCACACCTGAGAACAGAACAATTTTTGTGACAGCAGACAAAAATCCTGACAGAAACTTTGCAATTATTCTGTAACTTATCTCCCTAACAAACTTGTTCAGTAGTGATTTGAACACTGGTTTTTCTTCTTGCCAGCAAATCTGTTTGATAAGTGTGTTTTACAAGGTCCCCTAATAAGACTTTGAAATGTTACCTTTATACTTTGTGTGGCAGCAAGTCTCACGTACACTTTTACACAGAGGTAAAATATGCAGTGAGTAGCCAAGTAAGACAAACCTTTCCAGTTGAAAGATTCAGTGATCCATCTTGACCATTGGTTGCTCCTGCAACTTCTGAGCCGCTGTAAGATAATGCCGTCCCTATAGAGGAAGGTAGACATATCCTTCACATCAGAGTATAACCAAGTACATATATCACTGCTGTTTGCTCCCCTCGTTTCCATACATATGGCCAGTGCATATTCTTAGTTTCAGTTATTACTGAGTTTCACTTTAATATTAAAATACAAAAAATAATTTAATATAGTGTTACACCTTGAAAATGCACAACATGAAAGACGCTGGAATTTTTGTTTAATTCAAGCCAAAAACAAATATTGAGACAAACATAACATCTGAGAATAGTAAAGACAGGTTCTGGTCTGAGCAAGTTACAGTTTTCCTTCAATCAGTTCGAATGATTGTATGTCATTAATGCTTTTTCAAAGTGTTTGAGTATACCTGCAGGGTGAGGTCAATTCAACTTGCCTAAAACAACAGCATGCATTTTATTAATTTACATTCCTTGATTACTGTTTTATGACTGTCAATAACAGCTCTCGGGTATATAAGTATGTTGGTGGAGAAAGCCGTGAAGCTTTTTTCCGAGACAAGTAAAATAAAGTTAAGAAGAAACACATATTTCCTCACCTGATGTGCCCCAGTGTTGATCCTGATAGTCTACAGTCTGTGTGGCCTGGTGGGTGTTGGTGGGACCTCTGTTCTTGTACTGGTGAAGTTCTCGACTTAGATCATCTACCTGTTTGCGCAGATCATCATTGTAACTCAGGGTTCGCCCATACTGACGCTCTGCCTTCTCAGCTCGTTTTAAAGCTGATCTTAGCTGTTTTCTTACGTCAGCGAGCTCTTTAGTTAGTTGAGCAACATGACTCTCCATGTCAGAAATACTGGCTTTTGAAATGGAGTCATGGCCTGATTGAACGTCTTCTTTGGTTGCTTCAACTTGTTGGGTGGGACTGTCAGAAATCATCTTGGTTTCTTCAACGCTACTGAATGAAATTCATGTCAGCGCTCAACAGTGGACGTCTGCAAGAATAAGGAAATAGCTATCCACCAAAAAACAAAGAAAAAAGAATTGTTTTAAAGTTAAATATTTTAATTTTTTAGTACAGTATACCCCCTGTGCTTCTGCAGTGGTCTGCACAGGAGCAATGGATAAAGTTATTTGCGCTTTCTTATTACCATCTTTTCTACCCAACTGATTTATTACTTTAATTGGTATTTTACATCATACTCAAGAATAGACTATGACTGCAGCCAGCATAATGGTGAGAGGAAACTGGACTGAGTCCTGAGGAAAACATCTGCAGGTTGCTGGCAGGCCTCCACATGTGTGACCAGAGGGGAGGCCAGTACAAGCTGAACTTTCAGAGCCACCTCATAGGTGTGAAGCTCCCAGGGAATGCATTGTGCTGCACTACAGGTCATGGAGGCCCCTCTACCTAACTTTACTACTGTCCTATAAGTTAAGTAATTTCTACTTAACTTACTACTTGGGTAAGCGGTACAACATAATTACTGTTCAAGTGAAAATCAAATCCCACTTGCACACCGTGCTTGGGGTTTTTAATTTTCACAAGTGCAACCCCAAGTTGCAAAAGTTTTAAATTCACAGTTTCAGTTCACGTATAATTTGCTACATGTTTATTTATTGTTTCATGAAAGTATTGTCAACATTACGCAAGATAATGGGATGTTATAAGCCACAATGATATGTTAAATAAATTTAACTGAAGTCAGGCTAACAGGAAATATTGTTAGCTGAGTGAGTGAAGCCTAGAACTTCCTAAGATACCATTCACTAAAGTTTACACGCAACACGGATATTTGCACTTGCATTCATCACAAATACGAATGTCTGAAGTCTGATACCATACTCTAGTAAAGATTTAACAACTGTGGTGATGAAATGGGTGACATGCCCTTGTGTGTAACTTTAGACATCATAACTACATGTAGCTCACTGTGGGACGTCAATCCTCACCTTACTGTTGTTGTAGCGCGAATGAGTTGAACACCGCCACCAGGGGGCCAGACAAATATCATCACCACAATTTAAATCTCTGCCGGACAGAGTAAAAAAATCTTTTCCCTATGTTCGTTAAATACCCCTAAAATGAAGATTTTAAGAATGAAAACCTTGCACTCATATTAGCTTATGGCTTAATTTTATAAATGACTTTGGATTCAATACGAAGTATAAACATCAACACCTTTGTACAGTGGGTGAGGGTAGATTTTTGTACAATATACGCGCTTTTGTGCGAAGGGAGGTAATCGGGAACATTGGAAACATGGCGGCCCTCACGCAATTTCGAAGGACATTTTACCGTGAATCAACATCTATGAGGCAAATATTTGACTGCAGGAGAGTTTGCGTTGGTCAGATCTCCAGGAAATACCACCATGTTTCTTCACCAATAACTTGTGCTGACAAAAGCTGTTTTGCAAATGGCATGCAGTTACATCAGTCGTTTTGTACTTCTACAAGCAGTGGAAAGCACGTTTTTCGAAATGACACTGTCACTCATTTTGGCTTCGGCCCACGATGCTTTCACTCTATTCCATTTAGAAAAAAATGCCTACAGTCAAGTTCACGGATCGCCAAACAGTCTGTGAAAACTTACGAACGATCGCTTCACTTTCAGAACCATGTGACTCGGACAGTGACAGCTTTAGAAAAGCAACCTCAGGGAACAATATTTGCTCTTATTTCGTCGACGGGTGAATGGAACTCACCAATGCAGTGGGCGCGTTGCTTTTCCTCAAGCCCAGGATCTGGGGGAAGCGCCCCTGCCAGCAGTGGTGATGGCCAGGAGGACCCTGAAGATGCCGGAGACCCGCCTGTGCCCGCCGGCACAGCGACCCCAGAAGGGACCCCAGCACAACCCCCCATATTCGCCCCAGCAGGCGCCCTCACTCCTATGGTTGTGCCAGACTTCTTCCCAAATGTCCCACTGTTGGCAGTGCCGCGCAATCCAGTGTTCCCAAGATTTGTGAAAATGATTGAGGTATTAATGACAATATTCATAGTTTTGAGCACCCTAGTCCATCTAGATGAACTCAGTGTGCTATTTTAAAATGCTGACAGTCATCGTAACATCACGACTCTGAGTGTCACATGGGTAACATCAGTGTTACCATGAATGCTGGAATTTAAAAAATAGCACACTGAGTCCATCTAGATGGACTATGAGCACCCAGGTTTCTTGCAAGGAGCAGGAGGTGATAAATAACATGGAGCTAAATGGCTGATTGCTGCTTTTTGTCATATCTGAATGCATAGATACATTGTGATTACTTTTTCCAGGAAGTGTTTCTTACCCACAAGCTATGTTTTTCTTTTTTAAAATCTGCTTCAGTGCCTATGTCGCGTGGGTCACATTCGCTTTGTTTTCACCTCCAATACTCTAGTCATGTGACCAGATAGTGTGCTGATGATTGGCTCTGCAAAACTATGAATTGCATACATGTAGTTCTTCTTGTGATGGACAGCAACCCAGACTGTTGCAGTGTTAGTTTGTGGATTTTTCAAAGCACTTGTACTGGTTGATTAAGATAGAAGTAAGGAGGAAGGATGTGTCATTCATAAAGTCTGCATTTCCCAAGTCTTGCCCAAACCTGTGTGAAGTCAAAAATCTGTCATAATGCTGATTCAGCTTATACCAGTGGATACTGCTGAGGTGGTGTAAACCCAATTCATGCATTTAATCTCAATCTTGAAAGGGAGATTTCTGGATTTTCCAGCTCTCATTCTTCATTGTGCTTGACAGAGGAGCTACATGTAATATTTAGTGACAATACAGTAAGTACTTAGACTTTAGAGGATGCGTAAAGGCTTACAAGCAGTGTTGCGTCCTTCGAAGATCTCTCCGTTTTTCACCAATATATGGCAAACACATCACGCATGAGAAATTTGCCAGTTATGTGCTAGAGTTCAGAGATTTGCTGTGGGCACTCAGGTTTTCTCAACCCATAAGTCTGACAGCCATTGTGTAAGTGAAAACGTTTATCTGTAGCATGGCCTTAGACAAAAATAAAAAACTAGCCCCATGACACGTATGCTGTAGCTATACCTACAACATTGTGTATTTGTAAGGCCTGCACTGATAATGGGCTTGCTTGAATGGACATTGCTTCTGCTGGTGAGGTGTGTTTTGCGTTAGCAACAGAGACTCAGGTCTGAAAGTAGCTCATGTAATTTCCAAAGACTTAGACATTTATTTTGTTTGTCTTGTTTGTAATAAGGATTTGCTTTGAATTGTAAATGCTACTATATTATTTATTATACCTTCCAATACAATGGTTTATATACCTGTAACTATTGTCTCATGTCTTTTTCCATTATGGGTTGTTATTAAGGTACAGGCATGTACAGATCAATCAGTTCTTTAATTTTACTTCAGCATTCGTTGTTAAAACCAGTATATGCTGAAAGCTAAGTATGTATTTATTTGCAAATTGTAAAATTTGGTGATTTTTGAGTAGTTTCATTGAAGTTTAAAGTGAACATAAAGTCAGCCACTAAAACTGCATTACGTAATTAATAAAGTAGTATTCCTGAAATGTTCTGAAAATATTTAAAAAACTTCCTCACTGCTTATCAACAAAATAAACAGCAAACAATTGTCAGCACCTACCCACTCATTTGGTGATGCAATTTTGCCATGTTACAAAACCTAGGAGCTCTCCTGTGCCATAGGTATTAAACAATGTGACAATGAGAAAATAAGGAAAAAAAAAAATATGCCTGATACTCAACCAAGGAGTGTCAGTTCTGTTCTGTGTTCAAAGGGCCAATGTTTCTTTTAGTTTGCTCAGTCAGGGCAATGTTTGTGGACACCAACCTCGTGTATTAGCAGTCCTGCTCGTCCTCATCCTGCATGGTTGTAAGCATTTGGCCTAGCTGGCTGTACCTGCTTCAGGATATTTACCGAACATAGCATTAGCTTCTGATTAAAAAGAGTTACTTTTAGTCAGATTTTTGGAAGATATTTTCATAATAAATCTGACTTTGTTAAGGAAAAATAATGCAAAGTCACAATATTTTTCTTCAAGCGATTGCCCTCCTGATGTGGTTTTTCTGCAAGGTCACCCTGACAAGTTACTTCAGTATCCTGCCCAACATGTACACGTTGTGACATGGGCAGCCGTTCTCAGTTCCCTGCTCATAAATATATGGTTCAGAAAGGATCAGTTTAATACTTAAACTAACAGCAAAATCCAATTTATTGCATTAATATCTGTCCACTATCCACTTTAAGAAACTACTCTGACAATGGAGAGCTAATAGGTTTTTTGACGTGACAGCTAATTATCATGTGACCCTTTCAGCGCTAGTGATTGGCCAAGTTCATAAGTCTTCTACAACATGGCTACTCAGAGTGAATTGTCCGTCAGTGCCATATCCCCAGTGTTGAACTTCATCTTCTCATCTCTCAAAACTTAAGAGAATTTTTTGTATATTTTTCTGTGATAACTGTGTCCTAGATCATTTTTTCTATGTATATATATAGTGGCAGATGTTATGTTCACTTTCATGATCTTATATATATACTGTGTATTACAACATAGACCTAGGTATTTAAAATTCCATTCTGTTTTCAGATAACAGAGAATAAGTTAATGGAATTGATAAGGAGGAAGGTTAAACTAAATCAGCCTTACGCCGGTGTATTTTTGAAAAAAGATGACACGTAAGTTTGAAAGAACCTTTTCTTTTTGTTGTGGAGTGATTAGCATGCCAGCAAGGCGCAAAGAGTCGCTCACCAATGTGGTAGTTGTGAGTTCAAGTCCAGCTCATGCTGGCTTCCTATCCGGCCGTGCATGTCAGCAACATTCAGATGATCATGGGAATCCCTTGAGCTCTGTCAGGTTTCCTCCCACTGTAATACCAGCTGCCGTCATACAAGTGAAATATTATTGAATACAGCATAAAACAGCAATCAGACAAATAAATATTAAATAAAGGAATGAATGATTATTATAGCTAAATACCACATCAGCAGTATAGCAGCTATATGATGGTGAACCTGTGCATGGTCATCACCATGTGTTGCCCCTGGGCACTGCCCGTTTTCCTCCTAGCATAATGCTGACAGTCATCATATGCCGGTCAGTGAAATATTCTTGACTAGGGCATAAAAAGAGTCAAATAAGTAAATAAATATACTGTTGTGGTAGCATGTTTAAACAGTGTATTATGGATGTGACTGTGTATGTTGTGTAGGAATGAAGCTGATCTGGTTCAGAGCCTGGATGAAGTGTACAGAGTGGGGACATTTGTACAGATCAGTGAGATGCAGGATTTAGGGGACAGGCTCAGAATGATCTTGTTGGCTCACAGACGGTAAGTACACATATCTCTCTAGTATATAGGAATGGCAACAGCCCGAACCACAATCAGATGACTCCATTCTGTCCAAACACCTTGTTTCTCATTTGATTTACTTCATTACATGTAAATATATTTATTGTACGTTTCCCATGTGTTTACATCAGAGCTGGATCAAATAATCCAGAAAGTGAAGGCCGAGGGAGTTTGTAAGCAATCCATTAGTACCGCTCTGTACAAGATTTGTTTGAGTTTCCAGATCACAGATTTTAATAGATAATTTAGTCTAAACCGTTGCTTACACCGAATGTAAAAAGTTAACAAATACATCTGGGTCAATCAGGGTTATTTTCGTTTCAGGATTAAGATAGTGGACGCCCTTGAAGAAGAGGTAATAGCAGATGTCCAGCCAGCGAGTAAGTCTTGCCAGACATGGATTGCACTATATGTTAGGAGTTCAATTTGGCCATATTGAAATGTACGAAATTGTTCTGTAGACATTTGCTCCGTGAAGTTTCATTTACAATGATCCCTGTTATTCGTTGTGAATGCAATAGTAACTGATATCATAAGTTTCTGTTGCTCATTGTTATTGCAGTCGTAACTGATGTCATAAGTTCATGATGTTAATTGGTATTACAGTATTAACTGATGTCATAAGTTCATGATGTTAATTGGTATTGCAGTAGTAACTGATGTCATAAGTTCCTGTTGTTCATTGTTATTGCAGTAGTAACTGATGTCATAAGTTCCTGTTGTTCATTGCTATTGCAGTAGTAACTGATGTCATAAGTTCCTGTTGTTCATTGCTATTGCAGTAGTAACTGATGTCATAAGTTCCTGTTGTTCATTGCTATTGCAGTAGTAACTGATGTCATAAGTTCCTGTTGTTCATTGTTATTGCAGTAGTAACTGATGTCATAAGTTCCTGTTGTTCATTGCTATTGCAGTAGTAACTGATGTCATAAGTTCCTGTTGTTCATTGCTATTGCAGTAGTAACTGATGTCATAAGTTCCTGTTGTTCATTGTTATTGCAGTAGTAACTGATTTCATAAGTTCCTGTTGTTCATTGCTATTGCAGTAGTAACTGATGTCGTACCTTCATGATGTTTATTGGTATTGCAGTAGTAACTGATTTCATAAGTTCCTGTTGCTCATTGCTATTGCAGTAGTAACTGATGTCATACGTTCATGATGTTAATTGGTATTACAGTATTAACTGATGTCATAAGTTCATGATGTTAATTGGTATTGCAGTAGTAACTGATGTCATAAGTTCCTGTTGTTCATTGTTATTGCAGTAGTAACTGATGTCATAAGTTCCTGTTGTTCATTGCTATTGCAGTAGTAACTGATGTCATAAGTTCCTGTTGTTCATTGTTATTGCAGTAGTAACTGATTTCATAAGTTCCTGTTGTTCATTGCTATTGCAGTAGTAACTGATGTCATAAGTTCCTGTTGTTCATTGTTATTGCAGTAGTAACTGATGTCATAAGTTCCTGTTGTTCATTGCTATTGCAGTAGTAACTGATGTCGTACCTTCATGATGTTTATTGGTATTGCAGTAGTAACTGATTTCATAAGTTCCTGTTGCTCATAGCTATTACAGTGGTAATTGATATCATAAGTTCCTGTTGCTCATTGCTATTGCAGTAGTAACTGATGTCATAGGTGCATGATGTTTATTGGTATTGCAGTAGTCACTGATGTCATAAGTCCATGATGTTCATTGCTATTGCAGTGGTAGCTGGTGTCATAGGTGCATGATGTTCATTGCTATTGCAGTGGTAATTGACATCATAAGTTCCTGTTGTTCATTGTTTCTTTCACAGTAACGGATGGCAGCTCTGAGAATGAGCCAAAGAAACGGCGGCGGCGGAGGCGCGGGAATGAAATTGGTGAAGTGTTGGAGCAGCAGATTGTCTCCTCAGATGGGGACATCTCTCCTGAGGAAGTCCCTCCTAGTGAAGTCCCTGCTGGTACAGAATCTACGGGTGAAGTCACACCTGGCAACCCCATACTCATGGTGGTGACAGAGAACTACCAGCATGATGTATTTACCTCTGATGATGAGATTAAGGTAGGTAACAGAGCTGACCAAATTAGACTGCTTGTTTTGGTGTTAAACTTCAGCTATCAAATCAGCACCTATCAAATGTATAGCAATTAAGCATTCTCGAACAGATTGGTGAGATGCTAAGTACATGTTTGATGCTTGATGTGAATATCCTCTGATATTTTACTATTTTTGAGGTGTGTGTGTTACATAAATATTCGTGAAAGTCTTTGGTTTTATACAAAAATTAAAGCTCAGTGGAAGCAGAGCAATTTTCCAGGTGGCAATCCTCCCCACATTCCCTCCCTCACCACATTCCCCCCCTCCCCACATCCCCCCCTCCCCTACATCCCCCCATCCCTCCCCACCAACATAAGAAAACAGTTGGGCTGTGACCGGCCCAAGGTTGTGTGACCGCAGAGACAGCTGTTGCAAGGACATTAAAATTCTGTAATTATGATGTATTATTGCAGACGTACGTCGACAAGTATGTATATTTGTTAACATAGATCACAGTTTATGGTCTGATTGAGTATATTACAATGTAGACAGTTTTTGTTTTCAGGCACTAACCTCAGAGGTGGTGAAGACTATTAGGGACATTATAGCTATGAATCCACTATACAGGTGAGGAGTTATATAGCGACAGGCGAGAATAAAACTGCCAGAAAAGTAGACTTGACATATTCCACGACAGATGAGAATAACAAGCATGAAAAGTAAACATGAGGAATTGCAGACAAATGGGACTAAAAGTATTGGGAAAGTAAATATTTTGGGTTAGAAAAACTATTCATAGATCAGAATTCTTTTTCTTGGATTCATTAAATATTTTGATGTTTCAGAGAGAGCTTGGCGCAGATCATTCAGGCTGGTCAGAGGGTTATTGACAACCCAGTGTACCTCTGTGACTTAGGTAGGACGAATCCCAGGTCCTTATAAGTACAAACATGTTACAGTTGTGTAATGAATTGTTCTGAGAGAGCATTATGCGTGCATTCTTGTGAGGGTATAGCTCTGAATCAATTAAATATTAGCTTCCACTCCTTTGTAATCCAAATGTATAAAAAATGGACAGTAATGTAATATTGGTTTCATATTTTGTGTACATAAACAATATTTTAAGAACATTGCAAAATTCTTTGAAATTGTTTTTCACCATAGTTGTAATTCTCTTACTCACTTAACTATGACGTGTGTCTGTGAAAAATGAAAGCCTTATGTTTAAAACATTTTGACACCCATTATACTTGCCCTATGTTTATGCCTACATTAAGCCAGTGATTTAAACATTAAACAGTGGGAGAAAATTGCCCTTAAAAAGTTTGGTTTTCTCGGCCCCTACTGAACTTAACAAGGACTGTCATGTGTTTCAGCGAAATCATAGCAGTTATCAGTGAATCAGATATTTGTATCTAGTGGCTTTCAATCACTAAAGCAGTCAAATTATTTGTCATTTTTGGGATCACAAAGTCAGACTTCTGCACAAAGCAGCGTAAATCACTTAATCAATCAATCATTTATCATGTGTCTAGGAGCAGCCTTGACTGGAGCGGAACCTGAAGAGTTACAGAAAGTTCTGGAGGAAACTAACGTAAGTTGAAAGCTCATATCTCATCTGGACAACATGAGGCATCCTGTTTGATTAGGCAGTTACATGTAGAAGTTAAGGTGGTTGATAAGGCTGTGTGGTTTCCATGGATTACAGGTTTATTTGTTGTGTATCAGCTTCGCTGCAGTTGGTCATATTGTTGGCAGACTTAATGATCTAACAGCTATGAACAAGATAAATGTGAGTTCAAGTCCAGCTCATGATGCCTTCCTCTCCGGTCATGCGTGGGAATGAACCTGCGGATGGTCATGGGGTTTCCTCGGGTTCTGCCAGGTTTCCTCCCACCAAATTACTGGCTGCCATCGTATAAGTGAAATATTCGTCAGCACGGTTTAAAACACCAATGTAGTAGATAAATAAGTAAATAAATGAACAAGATAAACAATAAGATGAATAAATAAGTAAATGAACAAGATATTTATGGAGAAAACAGATTATCTGATATAAAACATGTTGAGCGGGTAGAATTAAATGAAGTGTGAATATGACATTAAACAGAGGATACTGCTCAGTGAAGGCTGACCACCATAAATATTTCACAGTGAAGGCTGATCACCATAAATACTGCTCAGTGAAGGCTGATCACCTTAAATACTGCTCAGTGAAGGCTGATCACCTTAAATACTGCACAATGAAGGCTGATCACCATAAATATTGCACAGTGAAGGCTGATCACCTTAAATACTGCACAGTGAAGGCTGATCACCATAAATATTGCACAGTGAAGGCTGATCACCTTAAATACTGCACAGTGAAGGCTGATCACCATAAATACTGCACAGTGAAGGCTGGCACAGTGAAGGCTGATCGCCATAAATGTTGCACAGCGAAAGCTGATCACCATAAATATTGCTTAATGAAGGCTAATCACCATAAATATGGCTCGGGTGTGAGGTACATGTAGAAACGTTTCAACCATTCACAGTAGCAATATTTATGATATTCAACTTTCACTGTGCAATATTCTATTCATTATTTATATTTGACAATATCATGATTTTGTGTATTTGATCAAGTCTAGCAGTGTTTATAATTGTACGCTTTCAAATACTTCTATCTCACGTGATGTCATACATGATGTCTTGTATGACGTGTACATGATATCTTGTATGATGTGTACATGATGTCTTGTATGATGTGTATTATGATGTCTTGTATGACGTGTATTATGATGTCTTGTATGATGTGTAGATGATGTCTTGTATGATGTGTATTATGATGTGTAGCATGATGTGTATTATGATGTCTTGTATGATGTGTACATGATGTCTTGTATGATGTGTACATGATGTCTTGTATGATGTGTATTATGATGTCTTGTATGACGTGTATTGTGATGTCTTGTATGATGTGTACATGATGTCTTGTATGATGTGTATTATGATGTGTAGCATGATGTGTATTATGATGTCTTGTATGATGTGTACATGATGTCTTGTAAGATGTGTATTATGATGACTTGTATGACATATTATGATGTCTTGTATGATGTGTACATGATGTCTTGTATGACGTGTATTATCATGTCTTGTATTATGATGTCTTGTATGATGTGTACATGATGTCTTGTATGATGTGTATTATGACGCCTTGTATGATGTGTATTATGATGTCTTGTATGATGTGTACATGATGTCTTGTATGACATGTATGTGATGTCTTGTATGACATGTACATGATGTCTTGATAAGATCACATGATGTCTTATATGAAGTGGACATGATGTTTTGTATGACACGTATTATAATGTCTTGTGTGACGTGTATTATGATATCTTGCATGATGTGTATGTGGTGTCTTGCATGATGTGTATGTGGTGTCTTGCATGATGTGTATGTGGTGTCTTGCATGATGTGTATGTGGTGTCTTGCGTGACGTAGGAATGTTAAGATTTGGCTGAACATGTATTATGATGCCATCCTGTTGAGCTGAAATTGGAATGTTTATCAAACAAAATGCAACTCTCAAAATGAAGTAACAATACTAGTATTTAACATGTGACATAACACTTTTATGAGTGTAGGAAATCCTGACGTTCCACGTGTAAATAAATAATAAATTGCTTAATTTAACTGTTTGTGTTTGCCCTAAACAGATCCCAAACCGGTTGATGTTGACCCTGTCATTGTTGAAGAAGGAATTTGAACTGAGTAAGCTTCAGCAGCGCATTGGGAAGGAGGTAAGCTGCATGGTCTGTAGAGACTATACCTGTAAATTCCGCTCACCATAATGGTGGCCACCATTGTACAAGTGAAATATTCTTGAGTAAAACGTAAAACACCAATGAAATAAATAAATAAATATATGTGTAGATCACCTTTATGTATATGCATGTAGTTGTGTACATTTCTGAGAGCCTGGACAGTAAGTCTAGAGGGAACCAGCCTGGAACATGTTCTGTCTGTGCCAGACTGTGATTTGTGAGTGATTTTTGATTACAGGTAGAAGATAAAGTCAAGAAACAACACCGTGAATTTATCCTCAAGGAACAATTAAAGATCATCAAGAAGGAGCTGGGCATGGAGAAAGACGATAAAGATGCTATTGATGAGAAGTTCAAGAAACGGTTAGAGGTGATGTTGAACAGAGGAATTTACATATGCTCTCAGAATATACGTGTAGCATTGCGATATTTTCTTAACTTGTATACAAAGTTAAGGTCCGAATTAAATCACATATATTGATAATGACTGTCTTCTGTCTGATTGATTTGCTTTATGGTTGATTGAAATTGTACAAGAGGCTGCTCTTGTGTTTTAATACAAATTCATTGATCAATCGTATGTTTTTGAATATAAATACATGTAAATCTATTTTTTAAGTAACTAAACAGAACATACCTATATTTAAAATCGCTCTTTCAGGAATAGATTTATTTATGAAAAGATTACAGTGAAGTATGAGTACCCAACTCTGCTGTTTGTGGTAACAGTCTTTGGATATGTGTGTGTGGAAATCTCACACCTTTGAAATACTGAATATGCACAGTCAAAACTGTCACATTGCATACATGTAGTTCTTTTCAAGCATTGACTTGTGCTTGTCAGATATTGAATGTTTTCATTGTGAGCTCTTCTTCAGTGGCTATTTGCTCTGGGTACTCTGGTTTCCTCCACCCACAAGACTGACTGAAATTGTATAGGTGAAAAATTCTTGGGTGCGGCATTAATGAACAAGCAATAAGTTTGTCAGTAAATCGCCACAGTCGAATACGTACATGTGAGGATTTTGCAGAGCTACCTCTGGTGTATTTATTTATTTGTTTGATTGGTGCTATACGCCGAACTGAAGAATATTTCACGTATGTGGTGGCGGCCAGCATTGTGGTGGAAGGAAACCAGGCAGAGTCCAGGGGAAACCCACGACCATCCGCAATGTGCTGGCAGACCTTCCCACGTAAGGAATAATTATCAGTTTACTGTACAGGCATGGCAAATAGATCTTATAAAAGTGTAAGTGGTCTGTGGAATGACAGTGGAGTGGATCTAGAAACTTACTTTGTATAGTACATGTACATGTACACGTGAAGGCTGGTCACCATACCCACAGTCCACAAGGGGACAACTGGATGCCTGCCATAGGTGTGCTAGTGTTGTGCTTGTGCTGTGATAGTGATGGGTCATTCTTGTGCTTGTGTTGTGATAGTGGTGAGTCAGTGTTGTGCTTGTGTTGTGATAGTGGTGAGTCAGTGTTGTGCTTGTGTTGTGATAGTGGTGAGCTGGTGTTGTGGTGCACAAGTGGTGAGCTGGTGTTTTGCTTGTGTGGTGATAGTAGTGAGGTAGTGTTGTGCTTGTGGTGTGATAGTGGTGAGCAAGTTGTGTACTGGTCATGAACTATTGATGAGCTTGTGACACACCACTGAGAACCATTTAGTGCGGTGGGTAATGTGAGTGTATTGTTTGTTCCAGGGTCTGACTGTGCCGGAACATGTACAAGAAGTCTTGGATGAAGAATTCAACAAATTATCTTTTCTCGACAACCATTCGTCTGAGTTCAGGTAAACTGTTAGCCAACATTGCACAGTTGACCTTTTCAGTGAAATTAAGAGGATTCTTTTCTCAGATTTTCAAAGCTGTTGTGTTACAAGTATGTGTAATTCTATGTGCTTTAGAAATGCAAGATCCATATATAGCTATATTTTTCCCTGTCAGGTGGTAGGTAGTCAAGGATTCCCAACTGTGATATGGTTTCCGATAACTATTAATCAATTAATTTATTTCCCACGCAGCTTCATTTCAAGAGATATGTGAGACACCTGTTGATGGTCAGTTGTTTTAATACTGTAGCAGAATGTTTTATGTAGAAACAGCCAGTCGCGTTTGTGCACATTACGTTGTAGCATATGTCAGTCACCATAAGTCATCAGGTACAAATGGGTTCTAATCGGTAAAATAGTTCAAATGCAGCTGGGAAGCGAAAGATCAGACAGTATATTATGAGGAGAAATCAAATGGTGCAAACCGCATTTTTCTCCGACCAATAGTTATAGCTGTACTCAGGGCACTGCAGTTCCTCTAGGCATACACCTGACCATCTTTTAAAGTATAAGTGAAAAATAACAACTGGTCAATTTTCAATTTTTCACTGAATGTTGCAATTATGACACTGTTTGGGCAAGATGATTTATAATTGATTTACCTTATGATGACTGATATAGCTTATATATATGAGGGGCCTCCGTGGCTCAGTCGGTTAGTGCTAGCACAGCGTAATAACCCAGAAGCCTCTCACCAATGCGGTCGCTGTGAGTTCAAGTCCAGTTCATGCTGGCTTCCTCTCCGGAAGTAAGTGGGAAGGTCTGCCAGCCACCTGCGGATGGTTGTGGGTTTCCGCCGGGCCCTGCCCGGTTTCCTCCCACCATAAATATATGTATGATGACTGATGTAGCTTACATGTATGATGACTGATACGCCTCATGATGACTGATTACCTCATGATGACTGATATGCTTTATGATGACTTGATATACATTATGATAACTTATATATCTGATATCTAACTTATATGACTGATATGCCTTATTGTGACTGATATGCCGAAGAACTACTTTTTGCATGGTTGGGCATTGTGTGTTACTTTCAGTGTGACTCGAAATTATCTCGACTGGCTGACTAGTATGCCATGGGGAAAATTTAGCAACGAAACTCTGGATTTAGACGCTGCTCGGAAAATTCTAAATGAAGACCATTATGGGATGGAAGATGTGAAAAAACGAATACTGGTGAGCAAACAATTTTGAGGTTGAATGGAATAAAGTGTGCTTGCTAACTCTAAGTTATAGGGGTTTTTCCCACGTAGTTTTGTTTCATATTTGCATACTACGTTTAGAGTTACACGTTGGACCATCATTATTTCATATATCCTGCGTTTAATATTAGGTGGTTTACACATCTAATACAAACCTTCTCTGGCTGCAGTCATGGCAGTCCCCAGTCACATGCATGAAAATTACCCCTGGTACATACATTAATGTGTTAAAGTACATGTATGGGATGCACAACAAAGCTTAATTATTTATGTAAAGGTGAAATACCAAGATTTTCGTCGCTGATAAAATTGATATTTCATATAGTTGGATATCACTTTTGTCATTGCATATTTATTTTCCAGATGCAATGACATAAAAGAGAAGCATCTTGTTTCATGATGTTCCAATCTTAGCTCAGCGGGATGATTTCGCAATATATGTATAGTCAAAGTTTACATTATCCTACAAGAGTAAGACATGACATAGTGTGATGGCATGTGCTATATACAAGTCTGCATTTGGGTGTAAAACGGAGGAACATTGCCTAACCTCTTAACCAAAATCATGACATTGTCAAAGTTAAACATGTTATTTAAAAACAGGATAGCTAATAGTGAAGTTTTTCTTGTTTCTTTTCAACTGTCACTGTGCAATATCCTCTATTCATTTCACTCTGAAACTGGAACTGATGATAGACTACATGTACATTGTACATATACATTATCTGTCTCCCACATGTTTGCCAAAAGATGTAGGACAGCTGTCCTGTGAACGTATATCCTCAGTGGTTTTAGGCTACCTGTCTGTATTTCAGGTAACAAGAGATGAAACTGCTGTAATTCTTTTGGGACATACATTCTTTTTAACCAGTATACGTATAATTGCTACAGGAACAGACACTTTCTCTTGTCTCAGACACTTTCTCTTGTCTCAAACACTTTCTCTTGTCTCAGACACATCGTTAATCCATCTGATCAACAACATATAGCCTACATTTATTTACATTTCAGTGAGAAATGTGATTTTTTGTTTTCTGTACTACATGTATAACAAGAAATGATAAGAAAAGGTAAAATGACCCCCGTTTTTTCAAATATACCTGTAAATACGCACATGTAAGTGAGTTCTGTTTTTGCTAAAATCACAGGAGTTTATTGCTGTGAGTCAGCTTAAGGGCTCCACCCAGGGGAAGATACTCTGCTTCTATGGTCCCCCAGGCGTGGGTAAGACAAGCATTGCCAAGTCAATTGCTCGGGCCTTAAACAGGCAGGTAAGTTTCAATGTTTCAAGAATCTTCGGAAAAACATCTGGTCTTCTCTTTGGCTGTATAGTCTTGGGGATAACCCCTATTTTTGGCAGATCGAATGAAAACATGATCATGTTTGGAGAGTGTTACACGTTCGATCTTAAATTTAAAGCATACATGAAAAGGATCAATAAATGCAAGATCATAATATTAAAGGAAATGAAGAAAGTTAGTCCACGAAAATGTGAGCGAGGAAAATTCATATTTTACATCTCTTAATAGCCCTCTATTTTATGCCTACTTGTATTTTCTGTTAACGGTCAGGAATTTTCAGAAATGTTGTCAGCTAAAGTCAAAGTTAAGTTGACTTTAGCTAAGTGTGCTTTATATAACTACAGCATACATTGCCATGGTAGTTAAGGGCTTACTTAGCTAAGTGAGCTTCATGAAACCGACCCCAGCTTAGCACCCCCAAATACGAACACTCAAGCTCCCCACCCCCCTCCCAGAGTTGTTTTGATAGCCGTTGCTGTTGATGTCACCACCACCTTCTGCTTTCAGACTGATCGCTGGGCTTTCGGCATTCTGTAGTTTAGAGCTGTTTTTGTTGTCCAAGAAGAAAGCTGATAATTTATTTTGTACTTTGATACAGAAACAAGAAAGAAACAATTCTTGACTACTATTTGTTGTGTATGTACAATGTGTTAAAGAATCATATTTTGGTTGACAGTATTTCAGATTCAGTATCGGAGGGATGACCGATGTAGCAGAGATCAAGGGACACAGGTATACACTGGTTACTGTGTGTTATATCAGATCTCTTGTGTCTCAAATTTCATCTGACTGTCAGTCATGTTCATACACCTATCAGGGAAAAATATTGAACATGGTGCATGTAATATATATGCTTGGGTGTGTTGAAGATCACTTTTGACATTGTCGGAAGAATAGTAAGCCGCTCAGATGGGTGGTTCTGGTTGTTTTTTATCAAGTGTTAAAATGGGTCAAAAATTTATATTACAGAGATATTACCAGAGATTGTTGACAAAAAATTTATATTGGCTGATAGTTGGTTAGCACACTAGCGCAGTGTAATGACCCAGGAGCCTCTCACCAATGTGGTCACTGTGAGTTCAAGTCCAGGTCATGCTGGCTTCCTCCCCCGGACATAAGTATGAAGGTCTGCCAGGAACCTGCGGATGGTCATGTGTTTCCCCCAGGCTCTGCCCTCCCACCGTAACGCTCTCCGTTATTCTTGAGATTATTCTTCCGTGAAATATTCTTGAATACAACGTAAAACACCAATCAAATAAAATAAATCAAATATATTAGCTAATCAGTATAAATTTTCTGTATTTGATAGTTCAAATATTGGCCATTCAGTAAATATCAGACTCACACTTGTACTATTTAGACTTAAAATGATTCTTAAGTTTAGAAAAAGTCTGTAACATGTACATACATGTAGCTGAGGTTGAGATTTTGTGAAAGATAATTATCCTGACTCTAAAATATAAAATGGTAGCAAAAATTTGATTGGATTGGTGGTTGTCTTTTTTTTTTTTTGCCAAAATCTGCAGTATAGGCCTTAAATGTACTCACTATTGACCAACATGCACATATATTCGAGGCAGTGTACTTCAAAGAAAAAAAAAGAGTATTTGAGGTATCAGTGTTTTTCATAGAAAGTGAAAGTGATAGAAAATGTACAAAAGTCAGCATTGTATGGTGTCATTTTGATTACATCATGGGTTTCCATTGTAGGAGAACATACGTGGGAGCCATGCCGGGGAAGATTATACAGTGTCTGAAGAAAACAAAAACAGAGAACCCATTGATACTGATAGATGAGGTAAGAACTCTACGGACTATGTTCATACTCCCGTTTTACAAGGGTGCTGCACCCTGCCTCTTTTTTTTTTGTTTTTTTGTCTGCAATGATGTTAATTGATAGACAGTGGAAATTTCCACCTGGCCTCTCATTGCAGGAACATAATGTCCCCTTCCCCTTCAGATATCTACTTGTAGCTAGGGGTCAGTCATGATATTGACAGATAGATATCAGCCATTATGTCACTGATAAGGATTTCCATTAAGTCATTTGTATTAGCAAACCATTCCTGCAGTTGGCACAGAGTTATTGTTTGAACCTAAAATTGCTGATTCATAGTATAAGGTTATCGTGTGTTGGTTTCTTTTCAATTTTTCCTCACGAGTGATAAATTGCAATACATGTTAGTTGTGAATACAAGGTGTCAAAAGGTACATCACACATTATGAATCTTGTCTTTAGAAGTCAGTTGTTAGTATGCTAAAGATGTGCACATGTAAATCTTTGAAAGTTGGAATATGGTAACATTTTCTGTAAAATCTGGTGTATTCTGTACCATGACAGGTGGATAAAATAGGACGTGGTTTCCAAGGTGACCCTGCTTCTGCCCTTTTGGAGCTTCTTGACCCAGAACAAAATTCCCATTACCTGGATCATTATTTGGATGTACCTATTGATCTCTCAAAGGTGAGTATTGAACTTCTGTGTCCATATGGAGAGTAGTGTTTGATAGATATGGTGGCATGCACACAGTGGTACATGTAGTGTACAGTTGTGTTTCTTATGTTGTCAGTGAGTTAACCAATATTCATTTTCTGACTTCTAAATGCTAGACACTTTGAGTTGGGGGCTGGGGCTATAGACCTTTATTGACGTGATTGGCTACATTTTCACAGAGCCTCTTGCAACGCTACATAGATCTGCCAGCAACCTGTGGATGGCCGTGGGTTTCCTCTGGGCTCTGACCAGTCTGCTCCCACTATAATGCTGGCCATCATTGTATAAGTGAAATATTCTTGAGTACGGTATAAACACCAATCATATGTTGTTACTATGTTGAATAATGCAGAGTTACTTCCCTTGGCTAGGTGCTGTTTATCTGCACGGCGAATGTGACAGACACAATTCCTGAGCCTCTCAAAGACAGGATGGAAATGATTGATGTGTCTGGGTACGTGGCCCAGGAAAAGCTGGCTATAGCTCAGGTAAGGGGCGAGGAACGGTGTGATTAGAAATACTGGTAGTGGATGCTAGTGATACGTAAGCCCAAACCTCAGGAGAGCCATATTGAAATATAACAAGCCTATTCATAAAGTTTAGTTGTATTGTCTAAATAATGTGTGCAGCGCAAAGAACCAGGAGCCTGTCACCAATGAGATTGCTGTGAGCTCAAGTAAAGCTCATACTAACTTCCTTTCCAGTCGTATGTTTGAAGGTCTTGCGGTTGGTGGTGGGTTTCCCCCAGGCCGTGCTCGGTTTCTCCCAGCATAATTCAGGTCGCATCGTATAAGTGAAATATTCTTAAATGGCATAAAATAACAATCAAATAAATAAATAAATCCAAATGATGTTGGGGCCAGCACCTGTTTTAACTGACGTTTACATAGATTTATTCTGTAGGCTGGTGTTTAGTTCAAGAATATGTGCGTATATCATATATATATGTTAGTTGGTGGCTGTTACCTGTTTTGGTTGAAAGGTTCTTAAATATTTCATGTTATCATGCCTCTCACCCTTGCTCATGCTGGCTTCCTCTCTGGGCATACAGTCCTTGGAAAGGTCTCCCAGTAACCTGCAGATGGTCGTGGGTTTTCCCTTGGCTCTGCTCAGTTTCCTCCCACTATAATGTTGGCCGTCGTTGTATAAATAAATAGTTTTGAGTATGGCTTAAACTATCAATAAATAAGTAAAATAACATCAGTAGTGTAATTTTCAAGTTCCCTGTCTTCTCCTCAGAAATACCTAGTGCCCCAGGCTTTGCATAATTCAGGGGTTCCCCCAGATCAGATAGAGATAACTGATGAGGCCATGAACACGCTGATCAAACAGTACTGTCGTGAGAGCGGAGTTCGTAACCTTCAGAAACATGTGGAGAAGGTAAGGGAGATAACCCAATCTGTTCTGAATACAGTTCTTTCAGTTTCAGGGTTAACACCCCTTTGTACCAGTACATGTAGTAATTAGATGCATCAGCAATTTTATTTTTAGTAGACATTTTACCTTAGTGATCAATTTGACTTTACGCTTTATGTCAATTATTTATTGTGTTAAACATATTACATTAATGGGGAGTTTTACTGTTGGTGAGGGCAGGGATCCACACAGATTCCTGTAAAGCTCCAACAGTGCTATTGAAGTATGATGTTAAGTATATCTTTCTACTAGCAATGTATGAAATAAATATACATCCATTTTCTACCTATTATCTCTTGTTAGGGTGTGATTTATTTTTATCAGCCTTGAACATGCATTGATGTGTTCATGTTTCGGTATTAGGTGATTTTACCTCTACAGACTTTTTTGAAGACGCTATGATGTCTCACTGATTAACCAGATCACTAAAATAATGTTCAAAACAACATAAAACAGAAGTGATCCATCAGTCTTTTGTCTCTCCACTGTTCCATTGGTTAATTAACTCATTATTTCTGATACAACTGCACAACTACATTGTATCACAATCTTTTACTAAATACATGTAGCTATTTTTGTTGTGATTTCAGATTTTCAGAAAGTCTGCCCTAAAAATGGTGGATGAGAAAGTGGACTATATCAAAGTGGGCCTGGATAACCTGCAAGAGTTTGTGGGCAAACCTGTATTTACTAATGACCGAATGTATGATGAGACCCCACCGGGTGTCGTCATGGGGCTGGCGTGGACATCCATGGGTATGTGCTAGTAGAATACTGTGAACGCTGACAACATTCAGGATTGCTTCCAAGAACCAAATACAAGTAAAATCTAAAAGATCATTTCTCTTAAGGTTCAGTTAGATTTTGCAATACAATAATATTCATTTAAATTCTGTCATGTGGCAATATCGGCATATCTAGGGGTTAGAAATGATATCAACTACGTGTATGTATACATGGACTTTGAACATCTGGAAGAGTCACCTTGTCCACACTGCTGAACACTCAGTTACAGGTGTTGCCATCTGTAGTAGCCAAACTTTGGACCCTCACTAGCCCATCCATCCAATGGTTTGTCTGAACACGTAATCTGATCACCTGAATGAAATTTTCTCATGTATGGCCTTTTGAACAACTAAATAAATGAACTAAAATCTTAAACAAAGCAGACACAAGGAGCGTATCCCAAATGTTATAAGTATAAAGCCTTGAGTATACACTGAGATCTGGAACATCCATTCTAATTCTAGCTCAAGGGCATCAGGCATATTTCTCTGATTCTTAACCAGCATGTAAAGTATGGCTTTGATCAACTTTAAATCAGAAGTTTTAAGCATCCATGTTTCTCAAAGTAAACGTGTATTTATGGATCAATATTCAACTATAGAACTATAGATTGCGCTTTTTTCTAATATTTATGTGTACTTCAACTGTACAGGTATCTGATTTGCATTCTTTACCGTTGTCACAATTTTCCCCACGTTCTCCTTGTTTGCCTGCAGGGGGATCTAACCTATACATAGAGACAGTACTGAAGAAAACCTATGACCCTAAATCGTCTGAGAGTGGCACAATAGAGATCACAGGGAATCTCGGTGCTGTGATGAAGGAGAGTGTCCACCTGGCATACACGTTTGCCAAATCTTACCTGATTGAGCGTGACCCCAGTAACAGCTTCCTGCAGAAGGCTCAGCTACACCTGCACGTACCTGAGGTGGGGGCCTTGGAACATGGATGCCTGCATGTTGTTATTTTTCGTATACATGGTCTTGAGTACTGCATAAAACACCAATCATTCAAAACAATTTCAAGTAACAAGTAACTAAAGCTGTCTGTAACCAAGTGTGCTTGCTGTTTTTGCTAGACATCAGTAACTGGGATATTTTAGTTTTTTTCACTCTCTTATTAATATTTGCTGCTATCTGTCATTTATATTTGAATTATCTTGATCCAGGCAAATGATACTCTGCCATTGCTATGTTGGCCAGCATCTCAGAAATCTGTAAACGTTATCCATAGGACATAGTTGTGTTTTTGTTGTTGTAGGGAGCCACACCTAAGGATGGCCCCAGTGCTGGCTGCACCATTGTCACCTCCCTGCTGTCGTTAGCCATCAATCAGCCTGTAAGGCAGAACATCGCTATGACAGGGGAAGTCTCTCTGACTGGTAAAGTTCTCCCGGTGGGGGGCATCAAGGAAAAGGTCATAGCTGTAAGTAGATAAAGGTTGATAAAGTTATTAATCCACTAATCCTTAAATGTGGCTAAAAGTTATATTGTAGTGTATGCTCATGCTGGCTTCCTCTCCAGCTGTATGTGGGAAGGTCTGTCAGCTACCTGCGTATGGTCTGTCAGAAACCTACGTATGGTCTGTCAGCAACCTACGGATGGTCCTTCAGCAACCTACGGATGGTCTGTCAGTAACCTACGGATGGTCCATCAGCAACCTACGGATGGTCCATCAGCAACCTACGTATAGTCTGTCAGCAACCTATGTATGGTCTGTCAGCAACCTACGTATGGTCCGTCAGCAACCTACGGATGGTCCATCAGCAACCTACGGATGGTCTGTCAGAAACCTACGTATGGTCTGCAGCAACCTACGGATGGTCCATCAGCAACCTACGTGTGGTCCGTCAGAAACCTATGTATGGCCTGTCAGCAACCTACGGATGGTCCGTCAACAACCTACGGATGGTCCATCAGCAACCTACGTATGGTCCATCAGCAACCTATGGTTGGTCCGTCAGCAATCTATGGATGGTCTGTCAGCAACCATGAGATGAACCAAAGACATGATATGGCATCATTTACATCACCTCATGCACATGACTGAAAGGCGAAAAACAGCTGCATTATAAGATTACAGAAATAAGTTGCACCTGATTGGTTAGAATTTAACCAATGTCTGCGCTTTGAATTGCAATATATCAGTTATGCAACTTTACAAGAATGATAAAGGTGTACTTTTGATACTTTCTGATAGATAGATGTTCTTTATGGATGAGTATGTATGCATTTGACGTAGTGTTGTCTTTTCCTTTAAAGCTTTTAGTGCTTATTTGGTGAAAGTTGACTGAGGTTTTTTGTTGGTTGCAGGCAAAGAGAGCAGGAGTTGACTGTATCATCCTGCCTGCTGAGAACCGAAAGGATTACGCAGACCTGGCTGACTTTATCACTGAGGGGCTAGAGGCTCACTTTGTCAGTCATTACAAAGAGATTTTCTCCATAGTCTTCCCTATTTATAACTCGGCAGAGAGATAACAACAACTTGGACAGATTTCTGCTGTAATAGTTCACTCTGGGTTCAGCTGACTTTCTTGAACACTAGAACAGTTTTTGTGTTAAGATCTATGAAGAAACTGTCCGGAAGGCAATATGCCTCGATGTTTTCACGATTTACAATTCTGAAGTCAGGTAGTGTAGTTGAGTTTTCAATGTGGAAAGTTTTTCAAGACTTGCATTGATTGCAGTTTGGTGAGGGGAGTGGGGTATGGGGGCAAATGAGAGTTGTCAGTCCTGTTAAAATTTTGATGGATGAATGCATGTAAGTTGCATTACATTTTTCTTTGGAGATTTATATGGAAATAGGGGAAACTTATTGTAAGAACATTATTAGAAAAATTTGTACGCAAAATTAATTTTTTCTGCGAGTTATATTGGGTAACTGCAGATTGCCTCCTCAGAGGCAGATCAAAATTAAGCAAAATGAAATGATATTAGGCAACTTAACTCTTATACAGAATGTGTCAGAATAGGTGTGGGGAAGTTCATTTGTGATTTGCCAGAGGCTAGTGGTTCTCTGAGGGTGCTGCAGTTTCCTTCTCCAGTGAACTGACAGATTTTTGACTACTGTGTTCATTAATCAGTCAATCAATCTATTTTCTTGTGATTCAGGCTGAAAAAGAAGTGAATGGAATTTCACTTTGTTTTGTTAAATTATGGTGATACTGGAAAGTGTTTGGTAAACTTGCATGTTGTAATCATGATGTATCATAATTTTTATTTGACCGAAACCTTCATCCATCACTAAATTACTCATTTTGCTTGATTCTGAGAGTTCTAGGTGCTCTGAGGTTTGTTTGGAACGAAGTTTCAACACCAAAAGTATTATTTTATTATTTTTATTTGCCTGAAAAAAATGCATTTTTTGGGGTGGGAATGTCAAGGGTAAATGCAGTAGGTCACAGTGACATTGATAGGAAAGGACACTTAATTGTTCCAAGCTGAAGAGCTTGCTTGTTTTCTCTCAAGATACTTGGAAACTTGCAAATAGTATTAAGTATAATTAGAAGAGAATCAATGAAAGTTTACCAGTGAACTAATGGAAACCGGTGTGGATTAAACCGGCACCAAGTGTCCATCAAAACCCCAATTGACCAATCGTGTACAGTTGCGAATACGTCATATCAGATGTTGGATACACAATAATCACATTCTCTGTGACGTCACTGTGTCAGAATGGCGTTTAACGAGAATACCATGGTATAGCGAGTATGTACGCAGTAGCACGTAGGTCATCTGGAAAGTGTGCAAAGGTATAAAGGTGTTCCTTGGTAATGGGCGAACCGTTGAGTGTTTACCTCCATCTAATCAAACAACATTCTATAAACGTGTGGGAATCATTTGTGAGAAGCCGTCGGTGTGCACTTCTGGCAATCTCCTGAGCTCCTTAGACCATCTTCCCTAATGAGTACTTCGTCATCCACGCCACTGTTTGCTGACAGGGGTTTATGTCCATCTACGCTTTACTTCCGGTCTTAAGGCAAGTGAGGATCGATTCTATGTCTAGGTTGGTGACTTCGTCGTTATAAATACGGCTTCCAGGCTGTGACAGGAGACACTTGTGATTCGCTGACGGGTAACGAAGCTTCGTGTCAGCCAGTTCTTCACAGTTACGGTGTCATTGGGACAAGACTATAGTACCACTCTCGACTGAGTGATCTCAGCACGCACCAAGTCTCTGAATAGAATCTCGCGACCGTATGGCTGTGGGCTCCTGAAACTCCAATCGTTTCATTCGTACTCAGTAAGAGCCATCATAACGCCATGGCGTACTGTCAGACAGTTGAAGAACCATTATGTCAACCACACCCAGTGTTCTGTAAACCTAAGGTCACCTATTTGTTCCAGAGCATGTCAGTGCAGGTCCCTTAACAAGCTAAAAGCCCAATGATTGCGGCAAAGAACGCTATCAGTCTGTTGTGTTGTCAGATCAGCTAGCCTGCAGTTTGACCTCAGGGTAAAGAGGATGACTAACAGTTTAACGAATGAAGAATCGTGTTTACAAGAATATCGAACTGCACTTTGATCGTGTAATGTCTCTACACACTTTAAAACTTAACTCTTAATTCAATATAACCTTGTTTTCTGTGCGATGCTGGAAAACACAATATTACCGCTGTTTAATATTATTTTGGACCAGGTAATACCCTATTTCAACAATGGACGCGGTTCTGTTGGAATAACTGAGTATGAACGTGTATGTCATATCTAACAGAATAGTTTGTAGCAATGACAATCTATTCTGTCATCACCCAGAAAACTCTATAGTCAATTTAAAAGATTAGTTTTTTTAGTGTAATGTGTTGAAGTCATCACAGGGAATATATTTATTCTTTGAGAAGGAGTTACTGTTATATGGTAAATGCTCTTGACAGAAATGTTATACCTTATTAATTGCATTATGTGAAATCATGAGGACAGGTTTTATTTCAAAGTGACCGGACTGTTGGTGTACAAAAGATTGCTGCGTTACAGGTGCATTTTATTTTGCTGTTTACGGTCGAAAGTTTACTGACTGATCCGCTACTGTCAATAGAAAGGTATATATACAAGTCCAATATTGTATGGTTATCCCTTATTTAGTCGATTGTAATATAAATTTGTACATAATGAAGATGTCTTTATGTACCGGTATAAAATATAATCCAGTATAAAAAGCATGACTTTTGTCACTTGTGGTACTCCGTGTGTTATTGTTAACAGTATATTGGTATATTGTCAGAGTTTGTATGTTAAACCTACAAATGATGAAATCTGGGGTTGATTTAAAGAAGTGGGCCTCGCTGGCTCAGATTGTTAAAGCGCTGGTGCACTGTAACCACCAGTCCTTCACCAATGTGGTCGTATGTTCGAATCCGGCTTCGTGAGTTCGGAACGGCTTTAAATCCAGATATTTGTCAGATACCTGGTGAAGGTGGGTTGTTCACGCCAGGCACTCAGGTGTCCTTTACCCAGATGCTTGCCCGCTGTCATATAAGTGAAAAGTCCTTGTGCGTGGCGTTTAACAGTGATCAATCAATCAACTCATCATGTCAAGAAAGACGGGATAGGCAGGGTTTGGTAGTGTCCTCACTTGATTCATGCGCTCAAATAACGCCTCTGCTTTCGCGGCAAAAATGTCAGGGTACAAGATCAGTTCCTTTTACTATCCAGTCTTTGAAGTGATAACCTTTAAAAAGTCATATGTAATTGTGTCAAACCGGAAAGAGTGCCGCCACGTTACCAATGATTTGTGCCAACCATATCAGTAGTCAAGGTATAGTTGTATAAGGTAGCCAGTTCTGTCTAAAACTTCCACTAAAAATTAATCTGTTGTTGAAGTCAGGCTAGAATTTATTCTGTTATTAAAACATAATACTGTGTCGCATTTAATATAATATCCAGTTAGTCTAATGAAATCTTTATGTTGAAGTAATGGCATATGTATATTATACTTGACAGAATACATTCTTGCGTCACTATACAACAGACTTTCTGTTAAATTTAACATATATTTATTTTGAGAGTACTATGTAGCCATTGACGGCTCATTTTCACACACGGTCGATTGTTTCAGATATAGAAGTAACAAATGCATCAGAATCTCCATGTAAACGTAATAAACGTTGTCGAAAAACACGGTTTAAATATTTGTGAAGCCACGTGTTTATTGATTATTTATTACAAGCATGGTGATATGTGCTACAAATGTGGAACTTGGAACAGAAAAACAAGGTGTGCTTGTTCTCGGTGTGCGGGTCCAGTTCTACAATAAACAGCATTGCCTTTTAGGGAACAAATGGCCTCGACCGGCGGCGGTTTCCTCCACCCTCAACTTGAAAATCGTCCCACTGAAAAAAAATTTAAAGCGGCATTACATTGCATGTACAATGAAATAGATGTGTGAATCCTCCAAATGATACCGTAGAAATAACAGCAAACATATCTTTAAATGCAGAAGGTACGTCAGCTTTCGATTTGACAATTTCTCAAATTTCTCATTAACTCAACGGTTTTTTTTTCACTCTTTAAGACCTTCCAGTTTAACGGCTTTTAAGGTATGAAGAAAAAATTACGCGACCCAAAATAGACAGATTAGGTGGGGAAAGTATAATGAACGGGCGATTTTGTCGCAATTCCTACACGCCCTCTTGGCAGTCAATATTTTGTAGGAAATCAAAAACGCGTTTTGATTTCATATGATTTTGGGGCCAAAAGTCTGTGGCATGGACCTTCTCAGATGATTTGGGTAGCTTCTGTCTCTTGGAACTAACCGTCTAAGTAGGCAGTGACCTTGATTTCTGGGCAAGATTTTAGGCTGTGATTGACGTTAAGGAACTCTGATTGAAGGACATCGATAGCGCAAATCAAGTAGGGTATCATATCCCAAGCATTTCCCTAATACATGTAGACATGATCATTTACTGGTGGTTGTCACACTAGAAAACACGTGGGTTGAAGTCAACTGTCGACTTAACCATAGCCTTCGTTACCTTTTCCCATGCGATGGCGACTAGGATCCAAGCCAGATATTTGACCATTGCTCTCATGTAATATATGGGTACTACGTTACCATTCTGTCCGTAAGTGGAAAGGTCTTCCAGCTACCTGGATGGTCGTTGTTTTCCCCCGGTCTCCACCATAATGTTGGTCGCCGTCGTATAAGTGAAATATTCTTGAGTAAGGCGTAAAACACCAATTAAATAAATAAATACCAGTTTCCCCACAAATTTTACCGTATAGGCACGTGTTACTTTAGAGCCATGCATATGGCGTATACATATCACTACAAGTTGCATATGATACACCTTGTGCAAAGATCGAAGATTTCAGTTAACATCATAAATTATGGATTTACTATCAAACACATTGATTTAGAGTTTCTTGAAGTTTGCCGAACATACCAGTCATAATCAGGCTCCAGGGTGTCGTTCTTTTGCTGTTACAATTAAAAAAATTCTTCTCAGACACAGTGCTATTTGTCGTCATACTAGAAAACCGCAAATCACAGATGTTTGAAGTTCAGCAGCAACATTTTACCGGAATGCTGAATAGAAATTTGTTTTTCTAGATCTTTTACTTTCACGTCCATATTGGAATTCGAGCACAATTTTTATATATCTTTGTCTTTAAGGATCAATGGACAGATCCTTTTGAAATTTGATATGCATGTAAATTGATACTAGTTGTATAAAGTTTGAAGAAGATATTAAAATCCATTAACAACTTCAGAGGCTCGCGCTATTGGTCGAAAAGTTTTGAATTTTGATGTAACCTTGATGTATTCCGGTGAATTTCAGGTCTTTTTGGTGTTTGACTTTGGACTGCTGTTTTACCAGTTGACGGTCTTAACTGTGATTTGCATATTTCACTAATTATTTAGGTGGACAAGTCCACTACGGACTTCAGCCGTTCATAACCTTGTTCGGGCTTATTTATACGAGTGTAAATGTCTTTCAGCATTCCCCAATTGTTCAGGTAGTATTGTTGATACACAGATGGTCGAGATACTAGCAACATATTATTTTATTGATTTATTTATTTATCTATTTGCCTATGTGATGTTTAGCGTCATTCCCAAGAATTGCTTACTTAAACGATGGTGGTCAGTGTTAAACGGGGTAGAAAGTTAACCTTTGGTAAGTAACTCACGAAGTTTCCTTACTTGTGACGTTCTCACTTGCGCACCACGTGGAGAAAAAAATTCGTAGATTTCCAGAAATTCATTGTTCAAGAAAAAGGTGTTTCGAGTAATGACTGGCAATTTTCTTACCACTCCTTTTCTTGCACAATCAAGAAAGCGCACTTCTGTATGCAATATTTATAACTGTTAACTGATTAGAACACTTCCAGTCTTTGCTTCTCGTTCACATGCAAATTATACGCGGGAGTCTGGATGCCGACGTTCACTCCTTCCAAACGAAGGCAAACCGATAAACAGACAAACAGGCTTAAGCTTCTCGCAAGCGTGTTTGATTTTTGTCAATATAACGATTTTGGTTCCTGACAAGAGCCCGTGTCGATGGAATGAGTTGGAGGCCAATTAATCTGAAATCTGATGGTAGGACCAGCTTCTCTATGCACTTTTTATGTACGCATTAGGCAATTCATTCAGCCTCTTGCTACCAGAAATACCGCTCCATACTGTCCGGTCCCCTTCTGACTGTGGGTGTCGGTCAGCGCCCTGTACATCGGCACTCCCACGCGCTTCATGTCACCGAAAGATAATCTTTGGTACGGATTATTTCAAGGTTTTGTTGTTCTAGATATATATGTGTGGGGGTCTCTCTCGAATGGCGCTTGGTTAATGCTGACGTGCCAGGAAAGATAACATGTTCACCTGTTTCATATACTCTACCATATCCAACAAAACACACCTGACAGCAAAAAATGTTTCTTTTCAGCCTTCCGAGCACAGGTATGTAGTATGGACAGAGGCCTTAGATTTGGAGAAATAACACTTATTCAGGATACAGGATAGGTTTTTGTCACAAAGCGATAAGTGACATGAGATTTTTCTCTCATAATTTGTATTTGTTTTTACTCCCTAGAGTAGGGGGCAGGTCTGTTTCAAGTATAAGACCTAAGACTAGATTTAACTTTAAAACAAGTCTCCAGTTATTCACTTGGCCCAAAAGTTATTGTGTAACAGTGTATTAAATTTGAACTAAATCTGTTGCTGTTCCATTTGGTCTCTGTACAACTGTATTGATTGATGGGTTTGTTAAAATCGGAAATGTATAATATGACTTAATACCCCTTATTAGCTAATACACTTTTGAACAACCGGCTGCAGGAAGTTCAAGGTCCTGCTGTATAAATATAATACCATGCATTGAATCAATGAGTTCACGTGTTTGAATCTAGCTAACCCATTTGTGAACTCAGCCAGCGGATGGTCGTGGATTTCCCCCTGGCTCTGCTCGGTTTCCTCCCACCATAATGCTGTTCGCCGTCGTATAAGCGAAATATTCTTGAGTACGGCCAAACACACCAATGAAATAAATAAATAAATCATTAGTGAATTGACACGTTGATGAAAAGAAAACAGTTGACATTACGTGCAGTTTAACACAAGTCCTGGGGAAATGTTTTGGGCAAGTTCTCCTGTGTAAACATTAATCAGTTGAATTCTGGATTTCGTAACTATGCTTACAACTGAATCGAGATGCCCTCTAAAGTAGTGAGTGTATGGCTTCTAGGCCGAGGCGTCAGGCTAAAGCGCTAGACAAACAACACGTCTGATAAAATCTAAAGGTCGTAGTTACTTCTGCTCACGTGTTAAACTGTATTTATTAATACCGAACAGAACGCCATCATTCGTCTGCTTAATGCTTCATTTTTCCTACTGCTTAAGCCACCTTTAAACACGGCAAGAGACTGAGTGATTCTTCTTTACAGACGTTACAGAAATAACCCACATATCTCCATCATTGATGCTTCAATCTGACATGTTATATTAGACATTGCTGAACAACACAAACACCAAACGCAGCCACCAGCAGCTTCGGCAATGAGCTGCATTCATAATTTATACAGGAATGAAGTGGAATTGTGAAAAACTGGATCACGTATTTGGCTGTAAAAAAAAACGAATTGTTTTGTAACACAAACATGCCAAATACTGTTGAAAGCGTGTGCCTTACCGCTCTTACATCTGAACGAGAGGTGGGATAATACCAAACTACTAAAACAAATTATAGAGAAAGCTAAATTTCTCTTACCGATTTCGTTCTCACTCTGAAATCTATAACTACAAAAAATACCCTTTTTTACCAGTCCACGTATATAGACAGTCACATTCTGTATCTGCCTACCATACAATACGCGTCCGTTTTTTCACAGCTACATCACATAATTGTACTTCTGATAAGAATTTCTTTATCTTTTTACGTGCAAATAATTATTCATATTTGAACCAACCCTAACAACTACTAACTTTATGAATTTTCATAGTTTTTGGGCTTCATTACCTTGCAATTAACCAAGGTCACATGTTTGGCTTCAGATGTCGGATACATCACGAGATACATTTGATGATGGATTTCTCTAATCTGGATTCCATGCACTACTTCGGACCCGTGCTGTTCTTTGTTCGTTTATCAGATCTCTTACCAGATATTGCGCGGTTCTCCATTCCGGATTTTCGTATACTCGTTGTCCTATGACGAAATTCATTAATCAAATAAACAAATATCTATCCGATAACCTTGTATATAGTTGAAGCGAGACGCGACTTAGCTCTAGTTTCCACTGAAATGGTATATGACTACATCTGTATAACACACACATGTGCATGACTTTAATTTGTGTGACAAAGCAAAACTAGACGAGAAACTAGACAATATATTTCCTTTATTCTTCGTTATGCTGAATAAATAATATACACATATTCCAATGCAGGATAACAAACCAATCAACAATCACGACGTTCATATGATGTGCATATACATATATGTATGTAAACAGTTCTATATATGCAATACACAGTCTGACTTAATGCAATAAGTGAGAACTTGATATCGGTCAAAAGTTTTTGACATCTACGTGATCAGATCTGGCGTTGCTTTCACGAAACTTTGTATGTAGATTTCTATCCTGCGTTAGGGCTAGTTACGGAGGAAAACTTTCGTGCGATCTCTCTGTAAAGGTGACTCCTGGATTCTTGGAAATCAGAGGGTCATAAAGCATTTAGTGAAGCAGTAGTTTCTCCCTTGGCGATAATCTCGCGCTATCTCACGACAATTGCAACCTGAATGAATGAATGGTTCATGAACCATTTATGTTTTATCATACGTCGGCTTGACCTTATAACCAATGGATTTGCGCGGATGTGAGGTTGTACTGCGGATTGCCATCGGAGTGACGATTTATCATTTAGTGACTTTGTGCCAGATGAATGCGAAACACAGAAATATAGGCAGCGAGTTGGAAACATTCCTCCAAATGCCGCCTGAGATACCCGCCTACGTGTACAGCGCTGTAAATGACGTGTGTGTTTCCTGGACACCAGGCAACGTTAGACCGGCCATGCAGGTAGAAAAATGTTCATATCTCCATTAACAAGTTGCTTGAGCATTCTTTTGGAGATTTGATCAATCATATAGCTGAAAATTCGATCAGAAAATCTACCAGGATCTGATGGAACAATTCTAATCGAATTGTTAGAACTTTTACAGCGGGTCGCTTGTGTACACGGATATCGATCACTTATTGCATTGGGCCGTGAATATGCCCATATTAATTACAGTGGAACACATCTAAACCAGCCAGGGGTAAACACAGTCATTAACGCGGCCTCGGTCTGGCCTTAGCGTGGACAGATTCACTGGGGAGCAGAACGATGGGGATTATATTTACCTTAGTTAAGACAAGACCAGATTATTTTATACATTTCACTGGTGGTAATCCGAGATGCTTGGACAACGACATTAGCATACGTACGTCCGACATAAAGCTACGTACAAGCGTGAAGACTGGCACGTAACTCGTACATTTTATAAGGGCATAAAACAATAATCAACAATACACAGCTAACAACAGCCTGTACAGCCGTCCAACTCGAAAAATCCCCTCCAACATTCTCTGCTGTACACGTTAATATATACACACAATCTTCATTCTAAATAACTAGAAAAAATACAAGTAATAATTATAGAAGTACATTTAAATTCAAGGCCTTTCATATATCTGCTATGAAGCCCTTTTGGCCCGTATGATATTCCATAATTTCAGCACTTCTGTATGATGTAAGCGGGAAGCATTTGTTGTTCCAGGTCTGTACCCTTTACAAGGTCGCTGTCCTTAGGACCATATCAGATACAGACGACGGCCTTTATCACTCTAAATTCTGCATACATGTAAGATCTATACACACTATAACATATAGTCTGTGCTTGTCAGTTATTAATACCACTAAAATACACAAGTAACATAACTATGTCATTATATAGATATATCAGGGGTTCCAAGCTTGATCCTGAAAAGGAGTTTTACCCTGACTATAGAAGAAAAGCTTTCGGTTTTATCTTGTAATGGTTGTGAAAAAAGAAGTCGACCACAAGCTATGAAAAGGGGCCACCGCTAGTTCCTCTAGTACAGACGCCCACGAGCTGGTTTTGAATAACAATGAGTTTATTGTTATAACGACCACAATGGGCTTTTTCAAAGGCCGATATCCCGGTATTGTCAGGATAGAAATGGTTGATCGATAAAGATTTAGACTGAGTATAAGGTTTAGCCAATACTGTGGTCGGATCGCCGTACTTCGCAAACACGTTGCTGCAGGGCTTATCCATTAACAGTTCCATAGATGCGTCGTGACCCAAACACCAACCCACCATGATAATCACTTGACGAAATATATCTCCTGTCCCGCCCATGCTCTGTTGAACGAGATTACCATATTGTTCAGCTAGGTCGGCATTTTCCTTTTGACGTTCGTTGTTGACAGAACAATTCTCTATCTGTCTCAAAAACTAGATAGACGTAGCCGGGTTTGTTTCATGGATAGTTATCAAGCAAAATCACATGCACAAGTCATACAAATAAAATATCTCACAAACTAAACTATTGTTCATCATAATACATATATAGATATTAATATGTAGAAGATTGGTTGTTACTACAAGAAGATATTCTAGTCCTGTAGTAGTGAGAATAGCGAAGATCACAATCAACTCACCGAAATAGGTCTATTTCACTGAAATATAGTCGATACAAGGGGTGGGAATTAAGAGTCGGTGGGACGTAAGAATAAGTTCATACAGTTGTCGCGAAATAAAGAGAAAATAATTTAGGTCAAGCATACAAGCCTATATTGTAACGGTTTCCAAGAAAATACAAAGATAGAGCATTCATGTAAATGGTTAGAAAATAAGTCACTCTAAGACGACGTAATTATCGGTAGGTATCTGTCTTGGTGGTGCGAAACAATACGTCTACGTAATACTTAGCAAAGCCCTGATCAGGACTTCCTGCACTCCTCTGAAAAAAAGGACATACTAAAGTACTTTGCGGTGGATCGATCAGGAAGCTGTTTTGTTGGTGGGAGATTCAAGGGTGGGATTGGTTCATATTAAGTTTCATAATATTTAGCATTAGCATTTAAAACACTCTCTTCCGATCTGATAAGTTCAGTCTGGTTTACGTATGCCACAATACACTTTATACGAAGTCTGGTATTCAAAAGTGGGTAAAATAGGCCTCCTATACATTCATGCATTCTCTTTTGTAACAAGTCTTGTAAGAATTTCGCCGTGTCCTCGGTGATGTTTCGGATACCCAGTGTTGAATAACGGACTTGGTGTAGCTCTTTACACACAAAATCTGCACAATTCTAGACAGCTAGGGTAAGAGTATCATTCTCTTAGCTTGTGCCACTCAGCAATCTGCTTTCTGGGACAATTGATCACCTCGTTCCAATGATGTTGTGTCGCTCCCGGCGTTCTAGCTCCTACTTCCAGGCGGCCTACAACCTCGTTCTTAGTGACCCGGTCCCAGTCGAGCACGAGGAACTCCAGACTTATGTTCATCAGGCCTTCATTGTAGGGCACGTCAAACAGGAAGGACTCGTTGAACACTGGGTTTAAGGTGCGCTTCTTCACGTGTGTCTTCTTCTTGGCGATACGCTGGCCGTTGTAGAGTAGGTAGATTTTCACATAAGGATCTAAAATAGATGGACAGGGAATTTTTATAAATAGCTGTTCATTTGTTTCCTAGTACATTTCCACCAAAGGGTCTTAAAGAAGTGTACAGAGAAGTTTTAAACGTCCGTAAGTAAGTATATAGGCCTAAAACGGACAAACTATTATTTGAAACCACTGTTCCGTTGTGCAGTAGTTTGATTTCCATGTAAGCAGATAAATCTGTTGGTAGGCTTTCATCCAAGGATCTGGAAAAGACAAATCTTTAAGACAGTTTCTGACAAGGAACAGTATTGAATTGTCTGTCCACAAAGAGTAAAAGCATGTACTGTATATTTATTTATTTGATTGGTGTTTTACGCCGTACTCAAGAATATTTCACTTATACGGCGGCGGCGGCCAGCATTATGATGGGAGGAAAACCGGGTTGAAACCCGCAAAAACCCACGGCCGTCCGCACGTTGAAGGTTCACCTTCCCACGTACGGTCGGAGAGAGCATGTATTGTGTTATAGGAGTTGTTGATCGCATACTGAATTGTGTGGTATAAACGAACGCAAGGGGATTAATGTTGGCGGGACATACACTTGATAAGTTGTAACACTTTGTTCATGAGAATAATGATCCATTAAAGGCAATGGCAGCCAATAAACCCAATTTATCAACGATAGCCGAATATGCATGAAACCGTTTAAAGAGCTGTTAAGATCTTCACTGCAGAATGGGATCCACTGTGGTGAAGAGTCATTACTCTTGGCAAAATGGCTTGTAAGCATGCGTGTTACAACGATACTTGTGCCATCCACCATCTTGTTTATTGATTTTTCTGACTGCCACATCAGAAACCAATTAGAACTATGTTCTTTGTCTAGACATGAAGGCAATATGTACAATGTAGTTTTCGCTGCTTTCCTCGTTTGATTGCTGGGGGTGAGGTTGTGGTTGAGTGAAAGTCATTACTTCGCTTCGACATCACATCTCGACGTTGTCTCCTTGTAGCAAGCCGTAGGGAATGCCTACACATCTATATTTTCCATGCTGCCTTACCGTCATGTACAGGACCAAACTTCTTACGGTGCATGAGTCAGTCTCTACGTTCATGTACATGCTTGCTACCTCTAGTAAATTACGTACAGAAATCTTGAAAAATGTCGCGGTTACTGGGGTCACGGTGATGAGGAAGGGAGTGATGTCACAAAACACATAGACTCAACCTTTGTTGTTTGTAATTATATTATACACACATTATATTCTCTTTATCTAAAGTGTATGCACAACTTAGTTCTAACCAACGCCTGAAGCGATTTAATTAATTAATGCGGATTAAGCAGTTTTGCGCGAGGATACCAGTGGTGGGAATAAGTCTAAACAAGCCTGTTTCCATCGTACATGCCCCAAAGGTCAAGTTTATCTAGCGGTGGCAGTGATGTAAAGCGATCATAGAGAGCGGCACTTGCGCTGTAACGAGTATGGCGGAGGATAAGGAAGGTGTTGTGCCTGAAACCACATGATGTGGTCACGGTATACTGCCAGTGACAGACCCTCCCTTATTCCGAACCCCTACAGCCAGGCAGTACAAATAGAGCCAATTTCAATGGTGAAGCACAGCAGACACTAGCATGATAGTAAAAACAGGTTATTTGGTTGCCTTTATGTCCACAAAAATAAATCCCATACAAAATATCCTCCTTACAGTAACAAAATGAGCTCATAAGTGATGGAGATTTGAGGTTAAACCTAGGCCAGAGCACTCTCTTCTCTCAGGAACCAGTCATCATGTATGATCCTGCTTCTTCGAACCATGTGAATGCAATATGATCACCAACACGATCGCTTAGTCCGACACTGATGGAACGGCTGCGACATTACTTCAAAAGTACCAGTGACTTAACCAAATGAGGAGTGACGGTTTGCTCAGTTTCTTTCAATAATTTCGGATTGTCAAAGCCGTATGCCCAGCTCTCAGGAACCTTTCGTTTCTCTTGCTGTCACCAAATACGGTGGCTTCTCACTTTTCTCCACCCATACCCTTGACTATCAAGTAAGTGAAACATATGTGAGTATATAGTAGAATAAACTACACCATAGTGGGCCAATCCAGAGCAGGGTCATAGTTGACAGTGTAATGGTTGACAAATTGTTACGGGTAACCGGTGAAATACGGCCACTTGTTAATTTACCTGCACTTGGAGTTCATGTAAATGCTTAAGCAGTAGCGAGTTACACGTTCGCTAGCACCATGGCTTTGAAATGGCTTATAGGCCAACCATGTTCATCAACAGTCACATACATAATTACCCGGTTTGGTCGGTCCACAAACCTGTACAGTGTGCCAGTAAATGAGTGCTTTACAGTATTCCCTCTCTAGTATAATCTGTAAAATCACTCACCAGATAGTCCAGTAATGTCCATCTTGGGCAGGTTCCTTGCCTTCAGTACGACGACAGTGAGGCGGTTGGCGGCAGGCTGGTAACACAGCGACACCAGGAGCTCGCCACGTCCCTGGCTATGGAACTGAAACACAAACAACATTCCAGGTTAGAATCACATGTAAACTTCACACAAAACCAACGCACATTTGTGAGATGTGGCCCTGAATCTAAGATCTGCCTTGATAACAGGCAACCGTACATAAAGTTTAATAATAAATGCAGGGAATAGCCTACTACTTTTGGGTGAGAATAATCCACTTTGTGTTGGGAGTGGGGGTGGAAATTATGGACCCAGGTGTAGGGCATGCGGGAATCCACCATATCATTCTTAAAGCTGGAATGGTCTTGAATAGTATTGTATTTCAGGCAGATGTTGTGCTACAAGAACTGAACCTCTTAATTCAAGTGAAAGATGGCGTGTTGTGAACTTGAAAATATTTTTTATTAAAACAGAAACGTTTCCGAGCGGTAAAGCATTGTACATGGAGAAATAAAATGTTACGATGATGTTTTTCAAAACTGACATATTAAAACAACAGCCACAACAGAAAGAAACAAATGCTCTGCTCTTTATTTATCTGTTCACAGCGAAGAAGAGCTTGATAATATGAGCTCGAAAGTTTTGTAACGCCGAATATCCTTTCTTACATATGTGGTTTCTTGGATACAGTTGTAAACACTATTTGGCTATTTGGGGAATAACCAAATGACATGTTTCTAACATAGTGGTGAGCAGTGGTTCAATGGATGAAACGTATCATAGTGATAAAAACACTGGAAATGAGGGCTCATCCTCATATATCTCATATATCCTATGACTGCACTAAACAGCAGCAAAAGATGACCATGGAAATCGTCATAACACTGGAAATAACGATTCAGCGATGATATAAGTTCTTTAGTTACACATATTTTCAGTTTAATGTGACATATATGTTAGCTTAATGTAAATCTCTTTGCTCAAGCAGCTGCACGAGGTGTTAAAATTATAAGCTATTGTCAACTAAAGCCAGCATGCGTGGGAAACTACCTAATGAATTCTAAAGTTTTCCTTAGCTGTTAAAATGTGGTATTAGCCAGCTGTCTTTAGAAAGATATCTGTGATATTACTTCGACGGCACTGTATATGACGGCCGACTATGCTCACATATGAATTTAGAGATATTTATTTATCTGATTGGAGTTTTGCGCTGTGGTCAAGAGCATTTCACTTATGCGACGGCGGCCAGCATTATGATGACAGGACACCGAGCAGAGCCTGGGGGAAGCTGACTGCCATCGGCAGGTTGATGGCGAACCTTCCCAAATACGGCCGGAATGAAAGTCAGCATGAGCTGATCGTGAACTCTCCAATCGCACTGGTGACAGACTCCTGGGAAACGTATGAATATAGATGAGTTTAGAGACCCTTTGCATTCCTTAACGTCAACCCTTTATATCAACTTTATTATGTAAGGCGAGTAGGATGTGGATCAGTACAGTACCACGTTATTCCAGAAAATGCCCTGTGTTGTGTAGCATGAAATATTACGTACTGCCATGAAACCCATAATAATGTATATTGCATGAATGGTATCTTGTATGGTTAGTAAATTGTCTGCATGCAGATTTTCTCTGCCTGTACACCGAGCTTCGCAAGCCATAGGATATAGGATGCCGAGAACCGTATATCGTGTTCCTGTTTTACAGACGAAAGACTTTGGAAAATTAAACCGTCTCGTTTAAATATTTAATTTTAACTGAGACAATTAATATGAATTATTTTCTGTGTTAACAGCAGCATTACATGCTGCTCTATTATTCTTCTATATAATGTTGTATATAATTTATATATAACAATGTTGTATAGCTGTATGTTTATTTTATTTCATTGGTATTTTACGTTGTACTACAGAGTGCTTTTCGCTTATACGACGACAACCACCAGTATGGTTCAAGGAAACCGGGCAGAGCCCGGAGGAAAACCTATGACCATCCGCCGGTTTGTGTATGTTTACAGTACTGGATTCGTATAATATATATTTGATTCGTGTTTTGTGTCAAGAATATTTCACTTTTACGACGGCGGCTAGAATTCTACAGTATTGTATATGCGTCATAAATATTAGTGTATAAATAAAATCAGTATGGTTGAGACACACCGACATAACAACATATGCAAAAACAGAAGAAGATGTTGGGTATAAAACCAATCACGCAGTTAGAATATATGACAGCGGCATAGTAATTCCATTGTCTTATATAAATTACTCTGGGACGCCGAGACAAAAAATTTATTTAATCTGAGTCAGCCGTATTGTCTGCATTTTGGCGTCCTCTATTGACTGTTATCTCATATTTGACATTTAGCAGACATCGAGTGCTGTCAACTTTGACTTACATAAGCGTTTTTCTAACCTATGTCGGCCAGAACAGATGAACCGCAACCTTTGTAAGCTCGACAGAGAAGGAGACAGGTTGTGCTGGAATCCCTCGGGGAGCTCAGTTTCGCCCGCAAGGTGAGATCTCCTAAGCGAACAATCACACGATTTCACTACAGACCGAAGGCCGGAGCCGAAATATGAGCTGCGTTGCCATGGCGACAGGCTCCGATCGATAATTTCTGTGGAATGGCCAGAAATCGAAGACACCATATTGACAAGTGCGTGAGGCGAGCGTTATCGAGCTAGTATTTTCTCTTTATCTCTCGTGCTATGTCACCGGGTGTAAGACCTACATGCTCGGGAGGAGGAATTTCTACTTCGTGTGTACGGGAAACATTTTAGTACCGGTACAGATGTTCCTGCAACTGATCTAACATGTAGATATTACTAGAGGTAGAACCCATGAAATATACACAAAATATATCTGAATCAATAGAGTAAAACACCGTGTTAAAATCCTGGTTCAAAGACACCAGAATATTGATAGGCTTATAAAGAGATTTGTTCCAGGACATCGGTAAAATCCGTTAAATTTTGGCTACTCTAAATTCCGCCCAAAATTGTATAGGCTTACAAGTTTAAAGATCTTAAACGTTAAAATTTAAACCTAAAAAACTTCATTACAGAAAGCATATTCCACTAGATGCCCCTATCAGCGAGAAACTATTAGTAAAATTTCAAAATGGTTCAGGTATAAGGCTCATAACGTTGTCTATACGTGACAGATAAATTAAAAGCGATCCTAGTTACATGTATACTCTAAAATTACCGGATCATAGAGGTCTCGGAAACGTGTGGTTGATTCCATACGACACTGCCATAAGAAACCAGAAACATGCCTGAGGAATTAGGTGGAAAACTCGACAGGCTCTTCCCACAGCACGACAATGCCCCGCCATTTTCTAAAAACGTGATGTCTGTAACGATTAATAGCCGTTCCAAGGCTGGATTATGATAAAACACCTTGGAAAGTCTAATTATCCGTGTCTATAAATTTCAATGCCTTAGGAAAAAATGAACGGAAGCTCGCAAATGAGGGCCACGAAGACTAACCTAGTCCTCGCAATCCTTACATTGTGCGTCTACTCAGGCTGCAGTAGGCTTCCATCATCGATTTTTATCCAACATTATTTTTTGGCTTCTCATTTAAAGCTTGGAAATTGTAAGCTTTCTGAACATCGTCCTAAGGACCCCTTCCTGTCCTGTCAGTACTGAGTTATTGGGTAAAATGATGCCCTTGAAATTGATAACACACTACCCTAATGGATGCTTCCAACCGCAATTCCTGGCAAAACGAGAAGCGATCCATCAAGACGAAGGACACATCTAAACCCATGTTTTTAAAGTCTGGAAGGTTGGTGCAAGCACTTGGTGTTTTATCGGAGATTATGGCGGTCCCCATAAAATTTGATTCTGGCATCCGTAAACATTGCAAACAAGCACTTGATTGTTGTCAAGAAATGATGTACACTAAAACACCCTCGAGCACAAGAACGTGGTATACCCTATGAGATAACCTGTGTAAGTTCTAGTATTAGCCCATATCGTGTGCACTAATCCATCTTGCACACTTATCCATCATGTACACTAACCTATCCAAATGTCATGTGCATCTAGGTTATTCTTAAAGAGCGTCTCCAATTCCTGAAGAAAAATTCCTGATTAATTTTATAATTATCTGAAGGAAGAGTTTGACAGCAACTTTGATACCATAATTCAAACACCATTTACTTGTGCCATCATTGTGACAAGTATAACTAAAGTGTTTCAAAAACTAAAACTCAAATATAACTAAAGTGACTCAGGAAACAACATTTTCGGTAGCTTCTGTTGATTCAGGCTAATAGTAAGGCAGTTTTCATGACATTAGTGATGTAAAAAGGCTGGGCGTCAACACTGAGCGACGTCGTGTTTTTTCTTGCGTGACGTAACGTCAGGTAAAATGCCATTAATACTGGTTATAATTTAGAAAAAAAAAACATCCACTTTTTTCTCGATCGTTATCATTCAACTCATGACTCTGTATAGCTCTTTAAATTCAGCACAATGAGTTACCATGGAAAACATTGAATGGCTAGTGTTCAGCGCATGATTCCTCAAAGCCGAACAACTGAGCCCTGATCTAAAGAAAAAAAACTTGATTTGTGGACAAAAAGAAATGTAATACCATATCATGGTATCCTTTACAATATAAAAAGTAGTTCAAAGGAGTTAAGCACATAGAATTGAGGAATAAGTTTGATGGAGGTTTTAACATCTAACAAATATCATATATTTGTCAGCTTGGCTCTGGTTGCTACCATGTAAGTATAAACAATAACTACTTATCTAATCGGTGACCATGTGGCTCAGTTTTTCATATTCTAAATTAATTTGTACTGCTCACCAGTTCACATCTTTACAGAGCAAAATGATTCGATTTTTTGGATCAAGATGATATCAAAAACAGGAGACAACGAAGGCAATGGGGGCGAAACCCGGAGACAAATTTGCATACAAACGGATTCGAACTCTAACATTTTTTAATGATTTTAATATTTCACCAAATATTGACCCTTTACTCACCTTAAGATAACGTGGCATGATTTCCTTGGACAAGGGACACCTCTTTCTGATCTACCTGGACTCCAGACAGCGGGTAGATGACTTCCCCGATGATCTCATCTCTGGAGAAGCGGTCGAAGCTGAGGATGACGAAGTGCAGGGTGATATTTTGGAGCAGATTCTGTGGAATGCCGTAAAACGTGAAGGTTTCGTCGTACACCGGGTTCAGGGTCTTCCTCAGCACTCGGGTTTTACACTTGTGTTTCTTCTCCGGAAGGAGTTGTAGCTTGATGTAGGGGTCACATCCTCCGGCATTGGGGTCTCTCGGCGGGAGATCACACACGCGCAGAATGGTGACCAGCAGAGCCGTCTTCTGCGGAGTCGTACTCCACGGAGAAAGACATGTTGCCCAGTTTTGGCGTCTTCTCATCAACACCCCTTTTCCCGGAGGCATTCTTCCTTCTCCGGTGTGGCACCATCTTTTTCGTTTTCCACGTAGCATTCCGATTTGTACTGACTGGGGTCGCCTCCGGAAGTCGACATATTTCGGGTCACGACCCTCTCATGGGCCCTCAATATCGTGGGATGGTGGGAAGATCGGACTGGTGGCTTTGGATTTCATGATAGTGGCCTTTTGACCTTTCTTCAGGTTACCATTGCTGCTTTCTTTCAAGCCTTTTCTTGATAGCAGACGACAGTCTGTTTTGCGCATTGCGCGCTCCACCTGGCGTCTGTAGCTATTTGAATGCGCATTGCCGTCAACGAGACAAGGAACACTACAGACCCGATACAGATACCAACAATCGTCACAGTGGAAACTGAAACATAGAATTGAAAAATATAGATTGATATTGAAATGTTGATCCAGGAATGTTAAGAAGGAAAATTACACAGCTTCAAAAAGAGGACATAAAAACAGTGGGCTACCGGGACAATATGCGCGGGTATGAATCGGTCAGTCGCATGACCTCACATGCCCCACAACAGGCATCGTGTCGACGATCGCTAGGCTTACACCTCTTTCTAATAGGAAATAATTCTCACAAATAAATTCTTTCCTGACGATATAATTTTTCTCTGTGTGTCGTAGATTGGATTCAAAACTGTGGCATTTCCTGAGGGAGATTTGTCGTTTGAAACGTAACGAGTTTCTTCCCTCTTAATTTGTTTAAATGATTATCCCCAAAATGGTAAGAAGGAGAAGTCACTGGAAAAGATTAAGTTTTGAATTTGAAAGTATGTGTTAGAATCTGTCTGAAGCGAGACAGGCTGCTTAACATATAAAACTGGCTTTATATGCATATATAGTACTTCTGCGTAGGCTTGTTGAATTTGAATTACATGAATAATAAATGTGTACCGTCAATTACTATCTGTCCGTAATGTAAAAAGCAATACTAACCTCAGCCATGTGTGAGACAAACTGGCCTTGTCTGCATTAAAGTATTATGCGTTTTTAAATCTCTCAAGTGTGTGTATTCATTTATTTGAAAGGTGTTTTTATATTTATCTCTCAAACAGTCTGATCAATCTATAATTTCTCCTCACAAAACTGAATGCCTGGATTTGTTTTGAAGACTGTAGTTGGTCAGTTTCAGGAGGCTAATGGGGGAGGGGAGAGGGGATGGGCCCTTAACATGAATGTTGTGACATTGTGTGGCTGATTAGAAAACTTACAAAAATAAAAACTACTTCTCAGAGAGTAAGACCTGGGCTGCGACTACACAGTGATTGTGGGAAAATGGCCACATGTATACAGTGAATGCGACCTCTTCCTGGTTTACTTAAGGTCGTACGTGCAAAGGTCTAGAAGCAGCCTGCGGATGGTCGTGGGTTCTCCGGCTGCTGGCTGGTTCCCTGCCTCCATATTGCTGGTCATCGTCGTATAAGTGAAATATTCTAAACGGCAGCGTGAAACATCAAATAAATAAATAAAAAAAAATAAATTTACTTCAGTTAGGGTTTTATTTTGACTGTTCATGAAATGCTTAATTAGTCTCAACGTACGAGGCTCATAGCCTCTTGACTTAAGCAGAATTAGGCAAACAAAATACACACAATTAGTTCCATCGTTGGAACTAATCGCTGCGAACATAAGAAGTCTGCAGGTACCGTAGCGTCTTTTTCGCGTTACATGTTGTATATTACACTTTTAAAACTATTATATTATAGAACGCCAGCTGATTGAAATGGAGTGATATGAAATCTTTCTATTAGCTGTCCGATGGAGCCACATTGAAGAAAGAATATCCATAAACGTTAGTGATTACGTTTGAATTCGATTTTTCAACTCATAACAAAACAGCCATCATGCTGTCGTCAGAAATGTTGCAATGACATCCCTTTGAATAATCGCAAATTCCATTGTATTACGCAAGCGTAAATTTGTCATCGAATATAACCATACTTTCATTATGTTATAGTTGGATAAGCTGCTTGAAACTGGCATGAGGAACTTTATTTCTTATAGCCATGTGCTGAAGATGGCGGGGGCAAATTAGGGGGCACAAGGCACGCTCGTTAGATAGCATCCTGCGTGGAAGCCCTTTCAGTCATGTGGTGGATATTGATAGCTGTATTTGATGTGCAGGGGTGAAGCAAAGCCCAGAGCCCATTCCTGTCCTACAGTCCACGGCAAATAGGGTCGTCAGTATAATGGCCATTTTGCAGCTGGTGGACGTTGTCTGATTAGCTCATGTCCGGTGTCATATCAACAGAAAACCCCGCGGCTTGTGCAGATAACGTAATCTGCAGATGGTGCATTCGGCATCGTATTAAAAAATATCAAATCCTCGTCAGGATAAAAAAAGATTTATGGCAGATTTGTCTCCACAGGCGTATCAATATTGTCTAGGAATTGATATTAATTTTATATGGCTCGTATTCAAATGTAAAGACATCGGAACGTGTTTTGTATTACGCTGTCTATAGAGTGTTTAAGTATACTTGTATGTATGCAAAAGATTGCATGCCGTGTTCTGGGCAGTACTAGTTCATACACGATTTCGTGAGATCAAGGCTGTGAAATACCCTTGTGTTCCGTCGGCCCTGTCTTGGCGAAGTCATTAAATATTTGTAACAAATGTCTGTAATAGACATGACATTTAGTCTTATGTATGACAATCCAGAGACTGCTGTACAGCGCAGTACAACATCGATGAATTATACATGTGATCCATTTCCTGGCTTGTCCTTCCACGGCGTGTCAATTCGGAGCTTGCCTGAATATGTCAACCATTAATTTTTTATTAGTGCCGGGTGCGTGTGGAATATGACCGTCTAATGATAAATCTGAAGCCATGGTACCACGCATTTAATAAGTGTCTTAAACGAAGGCGTCACGCGCGAAAGTCAGGTGGGTTAACACGTGCACGTGAGCCAAGGAACCACTTCAACATTAAAACAAGAAAGCGACACTGTAAACACATGTTGATGGATGTATGGGCAGAAACCTACGACCATCCTCAGGTTATTGGAAGACCTTACCATGTGCTACCGGAGAGGAAGCCAGCATGAGCTGGATTTGAACTCACAGCGATCGCATTAGTGAGAGGCTCTTCAGTCACTGTGTTGAGCTATAACGCTGACCACTGGGCAGCGGAAGCCTCTCGGACCATCACGGGTGTATAGCCTACATCCATGACCCCGATTAAGATAGACTGTGCGTCGCACAACCAACCTCGAAATACAAATAACAGACGTCAAAACTTCGTAAATGAAGTCCCCTAAAGCCTCGTCGAATGAAACCAGGACATCCAAATGTCCCACAAAGTCGCGTTCACACCGTGCAATTTATCTTATCCATTCGCCAAATTTGACAAGTAGATGCTGGGATGGAGAGGCTTCACTAAGCTAATGAGAAATAATGCGACAAAAAAACACTTTGTACAGCCACCTGATGATGGGGAAAGTACTCTCCAAAAGCTTGTAATATAGAATAATGCTGTACAGAGTGTTTTTGTCGCATTATTTCTCGCTAAATTTGACAAGTGGAATGAAATGGCTAGAAGATGGGCGATGTTATGATGTCTGTGAAGTTGGAAAAGGAAGAGACAACATCTGGGTTCGGACAACGTTATGATGATCCCAAATCACCAATGTAACTGGAGATCTTTGACGTATGATTGACGTTTGGCAGAGGTTCATGTGTTTCTACCAACACTTTCAAATACCTTCTTTTGACAAGCGACTTCACAATTCAAACTTCTTCACCTTGATGCCAGCCTCGTTGAAAGATCGTCACATCCCAATCACATCAACTGAGTGCTACAGAGTATTAAATCACGCTGTCCGAGAAATGATTACTGTTGTATTCATCTTACAAAAAGTATACCTCACATTTTTGTTTATGTTGGATTTCCACAGTATTCAAGAGACTAATCGCTTAAATCGAATATGCTGAAAAAAAAGTTTATTAAAGAAGTTATAAAGCAGATTTTTTCGCAACAGATCGTCCAGCGCAAATCCAATCAAATATTTGCTACTAATACAGAGTAGCCCAAATAATAACCTTTCACTTGTGTCACCCATTGCATTAAAAAGTCACATTATAACTTTGTCAAATGTGAGAATCATTTTAACTCTTTGAAAATTGAGCTATTTTTAGTAAATACAGAAAATTTGATTTCGCGAATACGGACCTTTCGCCCCCAAAAATCGTGATCAGGACGCGTTCCGAAAACGAGTGATACCATCACATATAACAGTGCTTTGTGGTGATTGATCAGAAGAATAAAATTCAAGCTGTTGCGTTCCTTACTGCGATACCGGTTCCATGTCAAATAAGAAAACACCATGAAAGTAATGCACTAAACTAATTTGCCAAGAGCGGACAAATTAAGCTTTGGCAAACATCTGTTTGCGAGCAGATGCTAACACACATAACGACGAATAGCTCGATTTAACTGCCGAAGTACACAGAAAATAGACTATTTACAAAAACAGACAGGATGCATGTAGCTGACAGGAAATGTTAGGAGACTATAAAGACATGAAATTGTGGTCTAAATAGTTAGACGGATTAAGCTGTGTTGTGTGCTTTTTTGTTCAAAAAAGGTCCCCAGTCCTAAGCCATGACGTACGGTTTCGTAGTTATTTTTGTGCGGCATCCTTAAGCCTTCTCTTCCTTACAGGTATGTAAGGTCTAGACCTGAAAAGAAACTGGAAACCGCAATATTTCTTTAACCGTTCAATTTGTTATAAGAATGACATTTTTGGGCTCGTCATGACTCAAGGTATATGTAAGTTATTTGTAATGTGTGGACAGAATTTGTTGGTACTTTTGGCTATGGCTTGGACTTATATTGGTGATAGCACGGGGGTATGGGGGAATGCCGTCGGGATTGTTGAGAATTACCCATGATGCTTTGCGAACACGGCTAACTTACGTACAAACATTTAAATTTGTCCGTTGATAGCTTTGGAGAGGAGAGAGAGTTGTTCATTTCTCGGTTTGAGCTATGTGGCAAGTTACCTGCAGCACATGTTTAGTAATACACAGTTACCTCCAAAGTCTATGTTAAATGCACAGGCTTACATTACTATTTCTGCAAGTTTCACATTTCTAGCTACCATAGTTCATAAGTTACAGGCCATTAAAATTACATAACTGAATTTTTTTTGACCAAGTCTTAAAAAGTTACAACGATAGGTAAAATCCGAAAGCAGATTCGGAATCAACGTTTGCAAATACATGAGAATACATGAAAACATTATCAAACTTTGACACTCTTTATGACGGCATAATTTCAACCAATGGATAGCTTCCAAAGCCTCTGATGGATGTCCAAAATTTTGTCCAACGTACTCTAACTGGCATAACTCTATAAGTACATCAAATGTTAACCAAAGTGACCAAAGTTACCCAAAACTAAGAAAATTTTCCTCGTAACCGTGTTCCTAAAATAACCAAATTTCAACAAATAATTAAAATCCGAACGATTTCAATAGGTGTCCCAGCACAAAGTGCTGGGCCATCTTAATACAGTGAAAAAGAAAGTCATATTTTTCATGTTTTTATGTGTATACCACTGTGTTTAAGAAAATGGATGAGACAATTACTGTATAAGCATAACATAAGTTATGAAAAGAGATGAAACGTGCGTTTTTCAGCATTTCCATATTATATATCAGATTGAGTAAGTTATAAAATCGGTCCTGCTTTATATCTTCAATATTTATATCAAATGGTTAGCATACCATAGGTGGTTTTTATACCACTCTTAAGTCTACTCTTATTTATTTATTTATTTATTTATGTGATTGGGGTTTTACGCCATATACTCACGAATATTTTGCTTATACCAGACAGGAAACCAGACAGAGCCCGGCGGAAACCCACGTCCATTCGCTAACGCTGTTGTGTTCAAAGAGTAGCAATTATAGTAACTGTCAAGGGCAAAACATCGTGTATGAAATAAAAGAGAAAAGGCCTACTGATTATATAGCGCCTTTCTAAAAATATTTAGCCGATGTCTGGTGTGTTTAGATGTTGACACTTTCATGTATACAAATGTTGTGCACAGGCCGGCATATATCCGGATAAGGTCAAGAAATCGACAAAAATCGCATGTTGAAGCATGTGCGCTGATGCTTAATTATTGACAGCTCATTGCTCATTATTGACAGGTACTCGTTGCCCACGTGGGATTAATCAAGATATCTTGGCACCCTGTACTTCTCAGGCAGATGTTCGATAAAATAGACATGTAGCCCTACACCTGGCAGTCAGGGATCAAGCCCCAATGGAATACATGACATCACCCTCTGGTAGAAGGCGTATCAGCATCGTGTCAGTCCTTAAAGTTAAGTTTTCATCAAAACCCAAATCTCAAATCAGTAGATTTTCTCCGGTTAATAAATTGTATTCATCAGTACAACCAATCATCATGTTTTATGTTAAATAGAAGACAATCGCAAACTCACAATATCTGTGTTAGGGATTATATATTCCATGTACAGAAATTCAGTTAAACACGATTGGTGATTTTTGTCTGGTGGAGTGAAGTCACATTTTGTAGGTTTGACAATTATTATGGATGAGGAGTAGACGGAATTCTCCAACAGTTCCAACACTCATGTATCCTTATATAAAAATACATCAGATGCTTTAAAATGCCTTGATATATAATTACAACGTATTTAATGCTATTCAATAAATACAATGGACGGACAGTATCTCATAAAGAATATCTACACTACCAGTGTGTACATAACGGTTGATTTAAACTAATATGTCGCCGAATGGGGATGGGCATATGGGACGGTGATGTGACTTGGGGTGTTACAGACAAAAATACAAAATGACAGACACTTACCAGCAGCGTGTGGATGAAGTCCGTCTACTTCTGCCGGCTTCATTTTACGAATCTTCTTCTCCGAACTTCCTTTATATGATTTTTAACTAGAAAAAGGAAAAAATTATCGGAGAAAATGTCTTATTCCACAGGGCCTCACTTCAAGATGGCGCCCGTAGAAATTCACATACTAAATTATGCTGCCTAGATGCTAATGCTGTTTCCTAGTGGCCTCAACGTCTATTGATTATGACTGTCCTCACCATGACGTCACGGCATGCCTTATAAGGACATGACATAGAGAAACCGGTCAATGGACACCCAGACGCGATTGGTTGAAATATGGGTACATTCCAAACATCCTCATTCAGAATACGAGACTAATTTCAATTTGGAGCACACACAACAGGGACGTAAACAATGAGTATAGTGTGACTCATATCACAGCTTGGTTTAATACGGTTCTAAATTTTTGGATTCCATTGTATTATTTTGATAATAACGATGCCATATTCTTGGTAAAAAAAATTGTCTGAAATACTAACGAAACTGGTCATGTCTATGTTGTTGTAGTATTCAAAATCACAGGATTTTACCAATTTCCAACACGGCACAAAAATGCCTTCCTCAGTGTTGGCTAGTTTTGACTCCTCTGGCACTTCGCTTACAGCCATTACTGCACTACACTCTCTCGCTCTCTCTTTGTATATTTAGCATACGGATCTACCGTTGGCATGGTTACGATTGATTTTTCTGTGCCAGCCAGTCGTTCTACCTATCGTGCCTCTCTCAATCTATACCTTCTGCATACAGCACAGTCGATCCATTCCACCAAGCATCCATCCAGCAGACAATATAAGCCTTTTTTTTTTACCAAAACGCGAATAAAAATCGTACTGAATTGTACAACATCTGGCATCAAGTAGAATCAGGAAGACTACATCACTACGAAGGCGACATTTACCTCAAGGACGAATAGCTAGAATAATTTAATATCACATCTATAATAATGAAGTTGTGATTGTTATGTACAATTATGTCGTGAAGATGTGTTTATCTGTTGTTGAATGATTTGATATCCTTTGGACTGGTATATTTCTCTCAAGATTATTTTGTTTTTTAAACCCTAACTGAAAAGACACTTATGACGTCATAATCATATGCTATTATTATATCGATCACGTTTAAGGATTACGTCACGGCATATAATTTATCACGTGATCCTGGACTTGTTTTCCTGATAAGGAAGCCCCAGTAAGCATGCACAGCAGTTTCGTTTGAAAGACAAATTGACTGTTTTGAAAGATTACGTATATCCTCCGTGCATGCATGAAACATTTGGTCCATCACCAAACCGGGCATCTGTCCTCGATCGGTCCCTTTTTTATCCGGCTGTCCGATCTTTTATAATTAGTTTATGAACTGCAATCCGTGTACAAAAATATTTACGCCTTCAGTATCGGATATCTTAGACGTATGTCTTCAAATTTGCCACGGGCCTTATACAGCAATATCTGCTTGTCATAATATAACCTGTGATCTATTTTGAGCCACCCTTTAACGTCAGCCAAGTCCAGCTCATACTGGCTTCCTCTCTGGCCGTATGCGGGAAGGTCTTTCAGCAACCTGCGGATGATCGTGGGTTTCCCCCTGGCTCTGCGCGGTTTCCTCCCACCATAATGCTGGCCGCCGCCGTATAAGTGAAATGTTCTTGAGTACGGCGTAAAACACCAATCAAACAAATAAAATAAATAAGTTAACGTCATTCAAGATGATGAACAGCCTAGCATGTTGCTGATGTTCTTAAATAACCTCTTGTTATCACTGGCCTCGCCATTATAGCGTACTGGCGCAGCACATTAACATAGGAGCCTTTTACTGATGCGGTCGCTGTGAGTTCAAGTTCAGCTTATCGTGGCTTCCTGAACGGTTGTGCGTGGGCAAGCCTGTAGGCAACCTGCGGATAGTCGTGGGTTTTCCCAAAGGTCTGCCCAGTTTACTGTCACCAGGATGATGGCCGCCATCGTATAAGTGAAATATTCTTGGGTATATACAACGTAAAACATCATTCAAATAAATAAAACATAATTATGGATTAAAATAATTCAATGCATAATCGACACATTCTGTATTATTCATCATGTTTGAACCCATTTGAAGGTTATTTTTGTGTTTCCTGGTTTCTGCACCGTCGATGCAGTCGTTTGTCCAGTGCATTTCACTTCTGTAAAGTTATTTTTTAATTACTTTTTGACTGAAAGCGTTGTCCTAAGTTTCATATATCCATATGTATATATGTTTATATGTATCACAATGGAAATGTTCATGTTGTATATATTTATTCAGGACATAGAGCTAACTTAATGTAAACAAGGTTGTTCACAAGAAATCGATCATAAAGTTTCTTGAAACCGTATGAATATTTCAATTCATTTCAACATTGTACTTTGTATTTGGTTTGAAAGTCTTAAGACAAAATAAATGTAGACGGAAACTACTACGAGAAAAGGAAAGAAAAAGAAATCTTCGTGCATCATTAAGCTCGCTAAAACGTAAACTAAAAATTGGCAAAAATGTAAAAATATAATCATTTATTTTAAAATTTCTTAAATGGAATTAAATGCATTTCTAAATTTGAATTCTAAATTGATATTTATGGACCACATTTATATTGTTTGGCATCGATTTAATTTGCTGTTTGGTACATAGGTCTGTAAATTAAATTTTGCAATGCGCCTTTATAGATTTTGTTTGCACTGAATACTGCCTTCAGGGCCTTTAATCCATCACACCACAGTTTCCGTCTACATTTATTTCTGGATATTTTATATATACTCGCGACAAAACGGAAAAAGAATTAAGTCACAAAATCATTCGTATCACATACATGCATCTGATTAAATGATATGTAACCATACTACATGAAGCACTGTGAATTAAAGACACAAGAAGCCATAAATGATGTTCCCAAAAGCATGGTTTAGCACATGATTTAGAATACATGCAAACGAATGTAACTTTTATTTTTAAAGACATAATGGCAATATTTTTTCACGGTATAAGATATGAACCTGTGGATGCCCGTGAGTTTCCCTCAGGTTTTGCCCGCTTTCCACCCGCCATAATGCTGGCCGACGTTGTATAAACTATTCTTGAGTAGGGCAAAGAATCAATGAAATAAACAACAAAATACAAGATATGTAAAACATAAAACAAAATATATAGATCTGAACATACTTAATAAAATTTAAGGAAACAACTTAATATTTATTGTAGGTAGAGGATGACAAAACGTACAAAAATGACAAAAAGATTAGACCCTTACTTGTAAAAACTGGGATAATTTTAGTTATAACTCAGTCGGGTACACTAAGGTGTTATAACAGGCAGGATGTCCAGTAAGCGCACCTGATCAAATATAATCGTGTGGATTGAAACACTTGTCAGCAGTGTCAGCCACGTGAAAAATCATCTGTTTAATGCAGCTATCTGTAAAGTTGGCTTTAAATGATAGGAGTCTCATTTCATGGCTATGGAATCCAGATGAGGATGTCCCTATATCTAAAAACACGTTTGCTCATCTGCAAAACAATTTCAGATAGGAATATTGTAGTTACATATATTTATAGGTAATATTTTGGGATAATGCTGGGAAGGCACGTTTTCAGTCCAAACAGCATTTCTTTTTGATACATAACACAGTTAATTGACGGCATCTTTGATGCTAACAGTAATACATATTACTGCACATAATAATCACAGATAGAAACTACATGTAGATAGCACTCAAGAATGAATACCTCCACCTCAGCTATAAATGCAGAAATTCCTGCGCTACATTTAAAGGGACAATACTCTGCATTTCTATTCCCATGGGGAAAAAACTGGCTCTGGATAACAAACTTTGTTTAAAGGCAAAAACAACCTTCTTTGGTACGGGTAATAATTATAGGTAACTGTAAATCAACTTTAAATCTGGAATTCTAATAAGAAGCCATGGCAGACGCCAAGCTAGAGAAACCAGAAACACAATGTCACGTCACCGTATACCACGGTATACCACAGAACAGGGTTTGGTGACGTCAACCGAAATGGCCGCTTCCTTGGTTTTAAGGGATAACTCGCGCATGACTGGTTAAAACAGATAACATGGCGGCGCTTTCGATTTTGTCAATGCTCGATTTTGCCTAACTAGAACTTTCTCGATTATGTCACATCACAAGAATAAAAAGGCATACCTTTTAAACTTTATGAGGGGTATTTTATCGATGCATATATATACTTAATCAAGTGCTGTCTTTTATCCCAGAAAGTATGGGATTTGTGCACATAAGTACGTCACATGTGGTTAAGTTATACAGTAACTTGCCAACAGCCATCGGTCCCCTCCTCCCATCAGACTCACCACCACAATATAGGCGGCTAATTCTTGAATAATGTGTGATAGAATAAATGCATTTCGGCATGCATGGTTAGAGGAATGAAGGAAATCATCGATATGAAGAGATTGTTGATTGTCAATTATCTGGTCTTTCGTCCAGGCACCCAGAAGCCGCCTACATCCGCTGTAGATCTGGTTATACCCAGACTAATTCTCATTTGAAAACGTTTAACTTATATGTCACGTGTTTCCGTGTGATAAATGCCACGTGTTCCTGGAACACTTATGCCGCCTGCATCGTCCCACACATGTGTGCAGATGTATCCAGTCTGGCTATAATGGCAATAATCTTTCTCCCAATATTTATCTGATTGGTGTTTTACGCCGCACTCAAGAATATTTTCACTTGTACTGGTGGAAACTGGGCAGAGCCCGGGGGAAACCCACGACCATCCACAGGTTGCTTACGGACCTTCCCACGTACGGCCGGAGGGGAAGCCAGCATGAGCTGGACTTGAACTCACAGCGACCGCATTGGTGAGAGGCTCCTGGGTCAATACGCTGCGCTATCGCGGTAACCAACTGAGCCACGGAGGCCCCCTTCTCCCAATACGAATCGTGATAAAATCAAGATACCTGTCAGATTTTCGCTTAAGAATACAGTGTCGTTTTCTTTGGCCCCTTCGGTGACATAACAAGGCAACGGTAGCCAGACTACCAGATAACCAGGCGATATCTGCGGAGACTGCCACGTCCAGCCACGGGGATTACAACGCCTACAAGACAGACCGGAACAGGATTTCGTGTCAGATTAAATTGTTCAATTTCGGAAGGAAGTGTTGATCCACGGCCAATTATTGAACCTACAATCCAGAATACAGGGCTGGAGGGTACATGCAAAGGTTTCGGCCTTCAAAACGCCTTATCCCATATGGCTGTGAATGCAAGTCTTTTGATTTTGCTTTCATGTAATTTTTCATTTCGCTATCAGTAAGCCAGAAAGGTCAGTTACAGAGGCAACATCCATATGTTTGTCCAAACAAAGCAGTATGGAGAGACATGAAAAGAACAGAAAATAATAGATTGATTGTTCAGTGTTTTAATTCAAATCGTAAATTCGTAAAGTTTGTGACGTCATCGACATCACCCATGTAGTCCATACAAGAGAACCTAAAGACACCCTGAACTTAAATAATTGGTCCCCAATAACTCTTTTAGAGAAAAGTTTTGTTAACAAAAAACTGAATATATTTATTTTTCTGTGAGGTTAAACATAATTTCCATTGTAAACATAATTTACAAGGGAATTTAAACATTTATAGATTCGGAAAACACCGGATTTTGGCAAGAGACTTGGATAAAAGTGCCAATCAGGTCTCTACCTGCAAGCGAATTTTACGTGCGAGCCATATTTGTGGAAGACAAGTGATTTTCAGTTTAACTTCATGTAAGACGAGCTTTAACGAGACGGAGTTAAGAAACAGCCTTACGAGCGTTGACGACGTCCTTTTGCTATTAAGGAAGAAGCCGAGCCAAACATTTGCCGCTCAATTTTCTGTCAACGATGTGCTGTCCTGTACTAAAACACATGTACAAAACAGACACAATGCATGGAAAGATTTAGCGTTATTAATTAAGGGCTGATTAAGGGTACAGAATCATTCATTTTACACAGAGACCACCCCAATATGCAAGACCTGTCATCTCCCAGAAATAATATACATTTTTGGTGTATGTATCCACATATAACATAGTTTAATATTTCTGACTGGACTTGAACATACCACCTGTGACCGACGATTTTATGGCAAGCCTCTCAGCCCTTCTGCAACGTGCTTTACCACTCTGGCATAGGCGTTAGGCTTCCAGCGCAGCCCGATGACCTGGGAGCCCTGCACCAGCTCATGTTGGCTTCTTCGGTTGTACGCGGGAGCATGAGACCTCTGGATAGTCGAGGCTAGCCGCCGTCTTGTTAAGTAAAATATTTTTCAGTACAACATACTGATTTGGCTGGTCCTTTACTCGTAGTACATTACGTTTAGGTTTGTCTTCACGTAAATCACCGCGTTTGTATGTGGCATTCTTTTTTGGTGGAATTTTTTCAAGACTTGGTTGTAAAGCTATTGACACAGTGGCCAAGTGCATGGCAGAGCACCCAATTCGTAAACGGGAGACCATTGAATAAGCCAATCACACACTAGGCTTCTTAATTGGCAATCTTGGTGTTTTTTTCGCTCAGTATTCCAAACGAGACTTGAATCGATCGGCAAAAAGGGGAGAAAAACGTAATAAAAGCGAGGCGGCAAAACGCCTACAACCTTTGTTACTCAAAGCATGGAATTAGCGTCAGCAGGCGTTCAAAACAAATTTCTCCATTTTGTATCCATCCACAAGCAGGTGTTTATAAAGGTTGTACCATTAAACATCATTAATCTGACCTTAGCCTGATCTACCTTTCCACATTACTGAAGGCTGTGAGACTTTTCTGTCCACAATTTGACGAAAATAGAAGGCCTTTGGGGAATATAATCTCCAGGATGCGGTTTTGTCCGTCTGCGTACAATCGAGCCCATCATACGGCCAGACGGGACATCCGCTTTAGTTCAAAGCGATTTATATGCTTATCTTCCCTTCAGAGGCGAACAAAGGATTGATGTTTGCCCTGAAATGACACCGTCTACCAAATCTATTCCGTTTAGTATTAATGGGCTCTCGAGACAAAGGCGCTTCATGAGGAAAATCTGTCGTAAAGTTAATAGTCAAGTGATATGTTAATCATAACGCATGAAGCTGGCAATGAATGAATTAATGTTGGTGTGTGTATATTATATATCTTCTAATGGCATGGCAAGTCCATGCCACCAAAGTGCTGCCGCCACTGAAGTATTATGCTGAAGACACCAGACATAACGCCCCATCCAGTCACATACTGACACCGGGCCAACCGGTCCTGTTTCACTGGTATTTTGCGAGTTAGTGTCACGCATAGAATTCAATTCAGATTGAAATGCTTTATGTTACAGATAAAACGTTTCAAAGGCTAAGAGGGTAATTTTTTTATTAAAACTAAGTGTACTGGTTTGTGTGATATACCTAGATTAAAATCTGTGTAATACTCACTGACCTTAAAGCTCGAAAACTGATCGATTTTATACAAGATGTTTCGTTGGTTGAGTGGATAATTCTTCGCCCGAAATCTAGAGCATCTCATAAACAAGGCTGTGAAAATTTTTTAAGAGACATCAGTAGTTGCTCTATACTTTGATCTATAGGGAAAACGTTTGACATGCTACATGTACAGTGAAGTATAAAACATTACGGCGATTCTAATGCTGTTCATACGTTTGTATGGGTAAACAGTTCGCCTCACCAAAATAGATTAAAATTGCCGTTTTCGCCTCTCATTTCGAGTAATTCAGATGGGTTGTTCCTGTTTCTAACGAAGTGGATCCTTGGTGTTTTCACGTCACAGCTCAAAAAATCCTAGATTGATGCTTTCAGCTGGATTGCTTTTGTTTCTGACAAAGTGGAACCTTGGTGTTTGCGCCTCACAGCTCGAGTAAGCCTAGATTGATGCTTTCAGCTGGGTTGCTCGAAATGGACCAAACTTTGCCTCACAACTCGCGTACCCGTACATTCAGTTGGGTTGTTTTGATTATTGGCCAAAACGTACTTAAACTTGTGTTCAGGAGGTTACATCTGGGAGCAGATATCATTTGCTTTCAGAGAATAGTTCTGTTCTGTGATCATATAACAAGAACATGTCATGATTAGAAATGAAACTTTAAAATACGCATTCTGTATAATTCTATTTTAGTATAACGCCTTGGGAAGTTCTGTGTGAAAAATACAGAGTGGTGTTTTGGTGTTTGGTTAGATTGGTGTTCCCATTTGTAGAGGACATTGCAAAGCAAATAATGAATCAGAATAAAAAAAGCATGTTCTGAGATTTTGGATGCCCTGAGGAAAGCATGTTATTGATCGTTATGATTGTGTGAAGCCAGTATCGGGAGTGGTCTTCTAGTGGATTTGTAAAAAAAAACGTAGTCTTTATAGAGTTGTTTTCATTCTTGCTGTAGGACATAAACTTCCGCTTGTGCGAAGCATACTTCACTTGGACTAGCTGACTCTTGGCGATGTACATTTTTGGAGGAGTTTCTGGCAAATTTCTACATATCTAACCTTAGTTCTGATGTGCACTGCCTTTAGAACACTGTATAAAGGGAGACTATTCAAATTGAAAAGCCACTTCTCTCTCATTTCAGGGGAAACAACTTTAGTCGGTAAACCGCCCGTATCTCGCGGCGTAGGCTGAAATCAATCATACCTTTCAGGTTTATCTGCTTGTTGACGTCAAGAGTGTTTCTTTCGCATGCATTGTGTAGCCGTTCTCATTACAGGTGATGTGTGTATTGCCCACAAATGAGAAAAAGGGAGTATGACACATGAGAGCTGAAAACAACACGCAATTCTGAATGACGTCATTCCAGTTAGTTTTACTTTATATCTGACAGAGTACTGGCATGGTTAGAGTCTATGAACTATTTTAACAGTATACGTTCAGTTTTATTTACTGAAAACTATTATTTACTTTATTTTTTTTTTGGTATACGGTTTTTATTTGTTCAGATGGGATTTTATACATATAAAAGCACCCAGGAGCTTCTGAGCTTACGGTGTTACGTTTACCTGTCTTAATTAAAGTTTATCACTGACATGTGAAACCTTTTGGGCAATAGACCGATGGCGACAAAATAATGTCCCACAAAAAACTCGTATACAGCCTAAAATGTTTGAGCTAGGCCTGTCACGTTGTGAAAAGCTAGTTCAAATATGTTCACTTGTGTAGATTAAGTGCCTGATAAGTCATTACTTGAAATAATAGTTAAAAGCGATGGTTTGTCTCCACTATTTCAAATTACCCTCTGCTACTGCTGTGGCCAAGGCTAGAGAGAAGAACAAATCCACCCTGGTATAGGAACCAAAATCATAAAAATAAAAACCTAACGCTATTCGGATCTGAACACCTTACCTCAGAGACATCTCAGTCACAAGTACATAAAGACTCAGTGTAATTCATTAAACTGTCAGTATAGTTGTATGTTGAGTGCATGACGGTTCTATATTCATGACTGCCATACTTACTCTTAACCCTGATACTCAAAACGAGCATTAATATGTACACGCATACTCCATATATAATCATTCATTTATTTATTTGACTGTTGTATAACGCCGTACTTAAGAATGTTTCACTTATACTGCATTATGGTAAGAGGAAATCGGGCAGAACTTGGGGGAAACCCACAATCTATTCTATATATAATTGCCTCTAACCATGCAAATGAATTGAATCTGCTACAAATAGTAACATGGTTTATGGTTGGTTGTGGCGAAACGAATATAACCACCAATTGTTTCATGCCAGGTAATTCAGGTCTATTCAGATTCAAGATAACAAATTCAAAGCTTTAGGATATAAAAAAATAAAAAAAAAAATAAAAAATAACATAGAGGATCAGTTTTTAAAGTAATTCAGGTCTATTCAGATTCAAGATAACAAAGTCAAAGTTTCAGAAAATAAAAAAAAAATAACCAAAAGAAAAATAGTCTAGAGCATTCGTTTGTATAGAGAGTATCGCATATCTTCAAAAGTTAATGGAAAGTCACTCTTGACTGGCAGTTGTAACCCTGTGATGCACCGTGATCACACTGATTTACGGTTATAGTTGCCATACACGATAGCACGAGAGGCAACTGATAATGCGACCACCTGTGAAATTGTAATCTTTCCCCCGATCACAAAGACGTGCTTATTGTCCGAATCACGACAAGATCCGAATGAAAATAAACAATGGGGAATGCAGATAAGGTAATAAACTAATCATAACGGACTAGTGCATGAAAACGAAATAAACATTTTCTCACATTTACACATATATCAGTCCGCAACTTATTGCAAGTGAATGGCATTGCACCTCGAGTAAAAGAATTAGAACAATAATATCTCAGCTTTCACCTGTACATTAAATGGAACTGTCAAGCACAAGGCAAAGACAATTGCACATATGTGTCTACTGGCAATTTAGATTTAATCGAAACTGAAAAGTTATTATTGAAAGCCGTCAAATGACTACACAGTGGCTTTTAAATCTTTTATACGGAAAAGAAACGTCGATGTGGCATCATCGGTATGTTTAGATGGGGTTTTGCCACATTGTCTTTTGTCTTTACGTCTTTTCTACTCGATTGCCAGTTGTTGAAGGGCATATAAAAAGTTAGACCGGATTAAATATCGAAAAAACGAATCAAAACTTGGTCGAATGGCAGCGAGAGATTTTCGTACAGATGTCTCCAGCCATATATGTTTTCGAGCCTTTATCATTTTTGATCTACTACGACATAAAATTGGTCAAGATGACCAAAAAAGTCTAATTATTTGCTTGAATAAAACGATTGAAAAAGAACATTGCCTGTCTTCCCATATGTATGTGCTTATCTAAACTGTGAAGTGTGCTGGTAAAAGATTGTAATATTGAAATTAAAAAACAATTAGTCGTCTGGTTGTTGTTGTGTCATTTCACTAAGATTTTCACATACAGGAAAGTACGTTAAAAATAAACGGTTTTAGAGGATTATAATAAACCTATTTCCAACATTTGTTTTATATAGTTGTAACATTGGTAGTCATAACTACAAACATTTACATTTTGAAGGAATAAATTTCCGAGGAGCCACTGTCTTTCAAACTTTTTCAACTGTTACATACACATCTCACAATTTACCCAGCGCAAAAAATATGAATAACATAGAATGAAAAGTTCAAAATTTCGTGCGATTTCCGACAGGCATTTTATACAATTTCGAAAAGACGGAAGCTTTCAGAAAAAATATATGAAGTTGTCGGCAGAATGACGCGAATGTCGATAGCTGTTATACAGTGATGTCCTAGCATGATATTCAGATAATCTAGTTTTAAAGAACCCAACTAAGAATCATGGACAATATTCCATGTATTACTACACCACCTGGTCGTTGTGTATTTGTTTTGTTAAATATTTTAATTGGATTTAACGCTATAACTAAGAATACGTCGACTAGAATGAAGGGAATTCCGGAGAAACCGCCGCCCTTGGCCAGGCACTTAAAATATCTCCTGACTGAAAGCCGTAGTCTCACCAGCTGGAGCTGTATTCCACCACGCGATCACATTGTTTAATCAGCTGCAGCTATTATGAGTAGGGTTTAATGAGCCCAAGCAGCATACAACTGTTGTACGTGGCCCTATTCATTTGGTAATCTCAGATATTTCTGTAAATATCTTCACGATACGAGGAGTGCCTCAGGGTAAACACACCATCTGGCGCTTTCTGATACCAAACCGTCCAGGGAAACCCGTTATGTCACATGATGACGAATTCCGCCGCGGAGAGTAAGAACCAATCAGATCCGCTGTCCGATAACATCAGTCCCTGAATAACAGTAAACGGTTATCAGTTTCCCAAAACGCGGTAAGACAACATTATAGTCATATCTTAACAGTAATCCAAGTAGAATGGCGAATAACAGAACCATAACAGTTTCTTGATTAACATATTCCTTGCATTGTTGTTCCTGGCATTGTTGCCATCGAGTATTGGTAACGTTTAGACCAAATTCTACAGTGACATCTGAGTCAGTCAAAGTTGACAGTTAAAACTATCTGCTAAAGTCAAAGAAAGCTGAAAATAAATTAAAGTTGATGAAATTTACAGCTCAAGATCATATATTGAAATGTTTAAATTCTATGTCTCAGTTGGTTAGCGCGCTAGCGCAGCGTAATGACCCAGCAGTCTCTCACCAATGCGGTCCCTGGGAGTTCAAGTCCAGCTCATGTTGGTTTCCTCTCCGGTAGTTCGTGCGATGGTCTGTCAGCAACCTGCGGATGGTCCTGGGTTTCACCCGGGCTCTGCCCAGTTTCAAGCCACCATAATTCTTGAGTACGGCGTAAAACACCAATGAAATAAATAAGTAAATCAAATTCTGTGGTGGGCTTTAAAAGCATCTAACTGGTGTTTAGGTACTCTGGCGTCATAACAAGCTTTCCCCACGTTTAATGCAGCTTTTAATATCAAAATAGCCCTTATTAAATGCAAATAAAAGATTACTTAAACGTGGAGAAATCATAAAAATGACATAAAGTTCAGATGAAAGAGTGCGAAAAGTTATTCCTAAATGTGGTCTTCAGTATTTTTTCCGATTTTTTCTTAAGGAGAGAAAGACACTTGGAAATATTTTTTGTATGATGGGCATTTGGGACCCTTTTTGGTGTTCATAGCCTTTATTTAATAATGTCATAAATGAGGATATAACACAGGTTTAATAAATATTTTTGCACTAGAATTTGTTCTTTTCAGCTAACAAATGCGTTAGACCTCAATTTGGATCATATTTATATTTTAATACGTTCGTAAATATTATCATAATTTAGGTTAAATGCATTTAATAGAAACAACAGATTTATATTCAGATAAATTTATTAGACAAGCATCACATCCTTATTTAGAACATTATTATGCAACATCGATAAATACCAAAAATTGATCCCAAATACCTACCAGACAAAAATATTTTTAAATACCCTTTTCTCTTGAAAAAAAATCCCCCCAAAATATTAAAGATCAAATTTGCAAGTAAGTTTTGATGCTCTTTTATCTGGTTTTGGCATCATTTTTATGTTTTCTTCTCCTTTAAGTAATATTAACAAAAACTTACCTGCATAAAGGTCAATATACACAAAAAGGGGATGTGACGTCAGAGTACATGTATCTTGCCAGTGGCAATATGCTTCACAAAGCCTATCTTGCAACATCTGACGCCGTTTAACGCAGGAAAAAACCTTAAATATAATTAAACGTATTTTTGAGACAGCTTTGCTCTCGTTTTTCTGCTCATAATCACTTCAGTAAGTTGGGTAAATTACAGGGTCTTAAAAACAAAAGTTATGAAAAGGTTATGAAGAGAGTTTCCTGGAGGCTTTTAACATGTTCACATTACTCCAGATATACCTTTAGTTACACTACATAGTGGTTACTCAGCGGTAGGATACGGAAATATATGTTGTCAGTAACCCTCACATTGGGCGAATCCGTCATCTGTCGCTGAGTAACCGTGTAACGAATTTATCTTGCAGAAGACCAACATATTCTGCGCAGAAAATCGATTTATAGGTGAATCGCTTCAGCAATGTGACCATTGATTTCAGAACAAAGGAAGAAAACCTACTCAACAGACACATATGACGTCAGCTGTAGGATACGGGAATATACACGGACTAAGGGACTGATGAACGGGGTGACAACGGGTAAACCTTTAGTCTTCTCCGGTATCGTAGCGGACTAATAATATTGCATTATGAGTTGCACTTAGTATTCATAATGCAATAACATTGGACCAAGTAAACAATAATGTTGGCAAGTACCACACATAGCGTATCATAGGAAATACCCCCCAAAAACCGCTACTCCCGTGGTGCAACATGCATAACACTGTGGGTAGGCATGGGCCATGCACATTTGTAGGAGGTGCCCTTTATCTTCCAACGCAGTACACATATCTTTATGGTTGAATAGCGTACATCCGGCTCTTATACATAATCTTATGACATCATGGATTGAAATCTGCGTGGGTATGGCCTTCATATATTTCTTGTTCAACTTATCAGAACACTTCCTACGGCACGCTGTTCGTCCTTTATATTACATACATTGCAAGGAAATTATGCGAAGTATACTGCGAAGTATTAGTCTTGTTTCTTCTTGTTTCTTCCAGTTTCAATCGCCATGATATGATTGAAAAATTGCCGATGTGGTGTTAAGCCATAATCATTCATTATAATTTTGCAGAAATTATACTATCAGCTTATGCGTGAACGTCTACTTTTGGTTATGTTCCTTTTCTGACTGGTGTTTGTCGCCGAATACAGGGATTCCGGTGGAGGAAACAAGGTCCACCTCAGAAACAATCGCCCTTCATCATACAGCTGTTAGACAAACTTACTAACGTAAAGCCACGAATGAATTAGCTGGGGCTGGATTCTAACACTTGCCCTCATTCGTCAAGTAAGTACACGTGCTCTGGTTCAAGCCAGGCGCTGGACAGGGAATTTGTTGGCTACCAAAGGCTCAACATTCGTTGAAGACCAAAATGTCTCACCAAAATGGCTTGCATATCAGTGAATAACACGTAGGTTGGTGGTTTACCTGTGGGAACTCCGCTTTACTTCACTTAGGAAAGTGATCAAATGCGTCAGCGCCCGTTATACATATAATAGGCTTAGGATGTCCTTCTGTTAGCCTCAGAGAGCAGATTTCCCCTTGACCATGTGATAATTCATTAACAAACAAAATTACATTTTCTAATTCAATTGACACGGATGTAGATATATGTATATATATATATATATATATGGTGTAAATGTAATTAAACATCTTCCATGATGCACCAATATGGGTATCATTACCTAGGGCGTAACACAACTGATAATTGCATTATTGACATGTGATAATGTTCCGATGGGATGTCGCCGATGAGTTGCCACCAATCGTGTAATAGTATTGATCGGACCGCATATATCATTTATTCGATTTTTGCTTTATCGTCACTCTCATTAATTTTCCACTTGTAAATATCATGGCTTTATTGGTCGTGAAAGAAACATACATGCGGAGTGAACCACAAGCCCAAAGTTACTGAAGAACTTTTTCTCGTATGTGAACAACATATTGGTGAAAACAAGGGTTCTTCAATGAACGTTAAATTGCACAAATAACCATACGTGTGCCGTCAACAAGTTATTGTCACCAAGGCCACGTTTAGTCATATCAGGGTATGCAATGTAGGAATTATCTGTCCATGCAAGGTCGGGATTGAACCTGTAACATGTGTGTCATAGCGTCTTAGGCACTCGGCCACGACCTTCTTCCTCCCCATTTATGACTCTCCTGGATTTTTATGTGTGTAGCAAATTGAATAGAAGTTGCCCATGCAAGGTTCCTGACAGAATGATTCTTTTGTAAGGTAATAAGATTGTTCACGGAATAATTTATAGAATAGAAAAGTTGGGAGAACATGTCTTGATCTTTTTATTATCATTTTCCTAAAAACTTAAGAAACTTAAAAAAATATTCAAAGAAATTTGACAGTTTTATTATGATATAGTTGTAACGACGTCGTAACCCTTACCTCATTATCTCTCAAAGTCGTTATTTCCGGTGGAGAAAAAATAAGAAAGGACAATTTCCTAAATTAACAACTGAGAAATGGGAATATAATCGATTCATTCAGAAGAAGTTGAGAGTGAGAAGAATTAATTTCAAACGAACTTTATAGACAAATTATTAGCAAATTATTTTGCTTTCATCCAGCTTGGAGCGCTATACACATGTGATAGGAATATTACAATGCTGAAGTCTCAAGCCGAATAAGTGAAATATTCTCGAATAGGGCTTAAAACACAAATCAAATAAATGAATAAATATAAAGAAGTCTCAGGCCAAATGTACTCCACCTCCAGGGTCATTATAAATCTATACCCGGAAATCGCTGACATTTAACGTTTTCCTGTTTTTCCTTTATTAAACATTCAACCATAAGTAAGAACCCTTAATACTAGCTGAATTGGTCAGTCAAATTTTACACGTCTCTTAACATGCCGAGACTTCAGATCGAGCATCTTCATTTTATGTTGAAGCTACGGCGAACTTCCGTCAGTTAGATCCTGATTTAGATACACGCTTTGATGTGACTATCTGTGTACATGTTACAGCCAAAATTTGGTGCCCGTCTGAGCTGGAAAACAACAGTTACAACAAGAAATTACTTCTAATCAACAAAGTCACTTAAATTTTTATCAAAATGCCACTCACTTAATTTCTATCACATCGCCTCAGACTGGTTGATACTGGGATTTATACACTCAAAAATAAAATCTGTTAAATTTAACAAAAGTTTGTTGTTTGAGTGATGCTAGAATGTATTCTGCTATTGCAGCAGATTATTCGGTTAAATATAACATACATATTCTATTAATTCAACATAAATATTCTACTAGACTAACAGGATATTATGTTGAATATGAAATAATGTTGTGTTATAATAACAGAAAGCATTCTAGCATCACTCAGACAACAAACATTCTATTAAAGTTAACATATTAATTTTGAGAGTATGTTGTGAGTTCATGACTTAATGCGTTACTTTGTAAGTCAGATCAAATTCTAGAAAAAGGCACCAACGTGCACATGAATGCTAAATAATAGCGCAACTACTGTTACATAAAAACATTCAAATAAAACGAAAGGAAATAATCCAGTTTCTCCTTCTCGAGAATCGTTAATGAAATAATGGTACTAGGTATTTGATAGGGGAAGCCATACTGAGTACAATTGTGACATAACCGAATCCCAGCCGATCCTCCGTCGTTGTAAGCAGACGTTATGGCCGACTCGCTGTGCCCTGTTATTACACCACGGCGGTAGTCATGCAAAATCTCAAATGTAACGCCTATCTTTGTACATGACAGACATAACATGATATCTTTCCTTTAAGACACGAACCTAGAAAGATAATTCAGTAACACACGTTATCACATTTTCACAGACAAAGGTAAAGGCGCCGGGTGTGTACACATAACTTCCCAAGCGGATGATTGCACAAGAAGATGTCCCGGGTGGCTAATTTTTACAGTCATCCTTCGCAACACTTCAACCAAACGGTTTCTCTGACTTATTCTAGAAAGACGTTATTCGTGCCTCAGTCTGTCGGCCCTTGAATCATGAGGTTTCGGGATCGAATCAAGGTCTCGCTAGTTCTGTTGGGGCTTTAGGAGTTTTGTGAGGCGTCTGGTGAAGGGCGCGCGTTTACTACTGACTTTCCGGTTTCCTCCATCTGTATCAACCCAACCGCCGTCATATAAGTGAAGCATTCTTAAGTATAGCCTTAAACCCAAGTCACATAGATTAAGTGGGAGGAAAACCGGTAGAGTGGGAGGAAACCGGCAGAGCCCGGAGGAAACCCACGACCATCCGCAGGTTGCTGGAAGACCTTCCACGTATGGCCGGAGAGGAAGCCAGCATGAGCTGGTCTTGAACTCACAGCGATCGCATTGGTGAGAGGCTTCTGGGTCACTATGCTGCGCTAGCGCGCTAACCGACAAAGGAGGCCCCTATTGATTTGTAAATGATTTTGGACATTAGTCGTTGTTTATTTCTGTAAGTAGCATTTTATGTTTCATTTGCCTGTAATGTGACTGGATATGACACATTTGTTTGTTGTCGATTTTACGTGTCCAAGATGCTTGATTTGTGTGTGAATCGGTAGATAATGACATCTATAGGTACTTTATTTGTCTGTGGACAGCATTAATTGCATACAGTACTTTATTCGTCTGTGGACAGCCATGATTTTACCCACTAATTTACTTGTCTGTGGACAGCCGTAGTCGCATACGGTTCTTTATTTGTCTGTGGACAGCTGTAATCTCATCCACCGCTTTATTTGTCAGTGGGCAGATGTAATCGCATACAGTACTTTATTTGTCTGTGGGCACGTGTAATTGCATATAGTACTTTATTTATATTTGGACAATGTAATCTCATCCACTGCTTTATTTGTCTGTGAAGCGCTATAATCTCATCCACCATTATATTTGTCCGGTTGTAATTTCAACCGGTACTTTAATTATCCGTGGACACCTTTAATCTGAACCATTCATTTGTGTGTGGACATCTTTAATCACAACAAATACTTTGTCTGTGGACATCTGTAATGTCAACCAGTACTTTACTTGTCTGTGGACATCTGTAATCTCAACCAGTACTTTGTCTGTGGACATCTGTAATTTCAACCAGTACTTTACGTGTCTCTGGACATCCGTAATCTCAACCAGTACTTTACCAATACTCTCAACCTGTGGTTTATTTATCCCTGGACATCTGTAATTTCATATAGTACTTTCTTGTACTAGTTTTCCGTACACATCTGTATTCTCAACTAGTGCTTCATTTATCTGTGAGCAGCAATATGAAGCAGTGCTTTTATGGCGTGTTTGTGCATAGCTGTAACCATGTATAGCACTTCATCAGTGGGTGCACAGTCTAATGTAAACGTATGTAACAGGCATACAACAGCTAGCGGCAATTCTATACAACACTTCATTTTAGCTGTATTCAGCTGTATTCAGATATCTGCTTTCGTCATTCTTATTTGGATAAGTAATTACTTTATTTTCCCAAGGATACCTTTTTTGTGTGTGTTGTATATTTTTAAACGTTTATATTGTACTTGACCCGCTAGGCGATATGTATTGTTATATTTGCTGATCTGTAGACTCATATGTACACCTTTTGCTAGTGAGTAGATATCAAACATGTAGTACTTTGTATGTTAGTGTCCTAGGTATCATACATGTCACTTGTCCATAGATAGCTGTATCCATATATATAGTGTTTTTCTCGTGTACAGCTGCAATAAAACAAACAGTGTACAAATGTGGGTAAAATATAAAAAATATCGGTTTGTTTACAAAAATGTTTAATATGTGTTCCAGTTGTTTATCGATTAGTGGGTTTGAGTCAGACAGGATGCCAATGACATTACTGAATTCACTGGCAGTGTTGGGTAACGCGGTTCGTGCCCTAATGCCTTTGAATCCGTCATACTCAAGACTAAATATCATGTAGACAATGACTGACTGCAGTTATCGAGTACTTTATTTGTCGCCGTCGACGAACAATTCGATCGTTGCCAGCAGTTGATTTCCTTCTCTTCTGTGGTAAACGGTTCATTTGTTAGCTGACCCGAGGCGAACATATCCCATCCTTTATACTCATCCCTCAGAGATCATCACAGCCATATTTAACCACGCAAATTGTTTCAGTCGGCCTTGGCACATGACTTCCGCATATCGGCATAGATTCCACATCCAATCAGTCGTGAAATCCAATTTGGTCGGCGATTCAGTCCTGTCCGTGCTGCAGATCGAAGTCGGTTTTCCCCTGAAGACGAGTGGCTAGTGAAGAGCGGAACGCAGTCTCCAGAGCGCAGAACGTCTGTCCATTAAGGAGTCAGGGCTTTTTACAAAGTCCCCCTCTTTCTGCGTGTCCATCCGCGCGGAGCTGGGGCCAGTGTCGTTTACCTTCGTGTCAGCTCTAACCACCGGTGAGAGCACACCTTTGTGTAATACAGAAGCCCTAATCTACCTGTCTTTTCGTGAAGCGGATGTTATTTCACGCAGTAGCACCTCGGGCGATGCAGACCTGCTCGTTCTCTCTCGGCGAGTCGACCGCTTAAGCCGGGGGAGTGGTTCGGCGGAATGCTGACACTACGTCCATGTGTCTGCGGACAGCCTACCTTGTTACGTTAACACGACTTCATCACCTTATGTTATGTACTGTTTCAAAGGCCTAGAGCAGCTATCGGTAATACTGCTACAGTCGTGCTACAGCTGAAGCTCATCGTCGTCTCTCACTGATCTTAACTCATGAGCAGTACGGTGGACGCTGTATTGCAAGCACCTGTCTAACAGTCACTGTGTGGGGAGACGTATTGTTAAGTATGAGTTATAAGTTTGAGGAAGACGAATACCCCCTGCGTACGTTCGGGGAGCGGGACTGGGGGGACACGAGCCGGTTACTATATCATGGGGGGTACGGCACGGCGCCACCCTCTTCACAGAGGGGTCGTGTGGCTCCTAAGAGGCGGTGGACTGATTCCCTACCCAGAGGTAAGCGTATATTCCCAACACTATAATGTTGCTGTCTAACTGACGACACACATGCAATATATATATATGTTTGTGTTATTCTGACATGTCATTTTAAGATGCATTATCATTAAAATGACCAGTCACTCTTTCTTAACTTAAAGTAAGTTAATTTTTCTCTCTGTATCATTTTACCTTTTAAAACACTGTACTATTTCGATCGAGCTTTAGTTGATGAGATATGTCTGACATTTATGTTTTGATTTGTTGTTTGATAGGCCCACACGTAAATCAGTTATATCCCCTCTCCGTTACGGGGTTACATATATAGATATATACATTCAATAGCAAGCTAACATACGAACCACACGGTTGTTTGTGTGATTGTTATTCTGTCGCGTTCAAAATCACACGCAGGATGTTGTGATGTACAGGTAGAAAAACACTCATAAGGTGATCGGAAGTTTTCAAGTTCCTGAGGTCGCACACGATTCATTTCAGATAACGCTCCCAATACTACAAAATCATATGTGTTAGTCAGGTATCCCAACACCCACAGGCGCTTACACTCATACAATCGGTCACTCATTTATAGTTATTCTTACTGCACCGTGTTGTTACCTTGTGTTATAAAGGGTATGGACTGCGATTTTGATTCAAATACAAATTTTAACAGATGAACTTAACATGGCTGGTAATACATGTAATGATCAAAAACATGGCAGATTATGTACCTGTTCACGTATAGAGGCTGTCAACATGCGTGGGCTATGTAGACCCCTGTCGATTTCAAGGCGTCTTTATTCTTGATATACACGTCCATCAGGTATAGGAAAGATGTAATCTGGCTACTTTTTAAACTTTTAACTGCGCCCTGTGTTAGTCATAAGCCACAGGGAACCTGTTTTGTGTGTGACAAATAAGCGACATTTGTATACTACTGGACTGCTTAACATCGGACAGTCAAAACAAAGGGACCCGTAACACAGCTTTGCTACAGGCTTTCTGTGGGATAACGACAAACACATGCGCGAAACAGATGCTTGTTTTCAACCGCCTGAATGATACATACAAAAACGTTCATTTCTGAATGTGTGGTAGTCTTGCATGCAGGTTGTGCTGTCATATAAACATGTATATACATGTATGTATATGGAGAGGGAGAAATATGTGTGTTTTATGATCTCCGTGTGTGTGTGAGAGAGATTTAGAATGATGTAAAGCACGCACAAGATGTTACAACTCTTTCCTGGGTATTTCGCGCGCTTTTGGTTATAGGGTGTGCTGCTTGATTTCCGTCAGCAATCGACTATATATGCCTGGTTTCAGATATTTGCTATGGCATTGCCTGGATTCCCTCAGATGTTTGCTTTGTCTAGTTTCAGATACTTGCAGATATGACATGGTCTGGTTCCCCTAAGATGGTATTGAGTGGCTTCCCTCAGATATTTGCTTTAACATTGACTGGTTTCCCACAGATATTTACGATGACATTGCCTGGTGTACCTCACAGAATGGCCGGGCTATTGCTTGGGTACCTTCAGATATCCATAAGGATATTGAATTAGAGACCCATGACGCCTTTGCCTGGTTTATTCCCGATATATTCTTAGTATTACATCCCACCTTTCTGGGATATTTTGTAGGGCAATGCCTGGTTTTCTTGAGATAATTGGTAGGATTTTGCCTAGATTTCCACAAACATTTGTTAGGACATTTCTCGTTTTTTCCATGTGTGTGGCATTGGTTTTTCCCGCGAAAGCTTTACTAATGACCATGTTTTGTGTAGGATTCAAACATGATTTTTTTGCATCAAAATTGCAGTTGCAACTTTCCCTTCGAACAGTTCTCCTCAAAGAGCGGCATGTAGTGATTATATATTTATTTATCTATTGAATGTTTGTTTTATGCCGTAGTCAAGAATATTTCAGTTATACGCCGGCGACCAGTATTATGGTGGGAGGAAACCGAGCAGAGTCCGGGTGAATCCCACGACCATCCGCAGGTTAGCTCAGTGATTATGGCGTGCATTCTTAACCACGAAGTCCAGGTGATACAAGGCTCAACCCCGGGCCTGGACAGCGAATTTGTAGATTCCGCTGCTGTCATTTTTCACAAGGGTGACCTTGGTGACAACAAGCACTCATAGGACTGTTTATGTTGTCTTACGTTTGTTGAAGATTACTTGACGTCCACCAGTATGCCGTGTAAGCCATGTGGAATAGTTCATCAATAACTAGCCAAATGTCGGCGGTTTATTCCCCCATTATTCCTGTTTCATCCACCCATGAATTAAATGACCTCTATCGTATAAGTGAAACAAATCATAGGTTCATCATCGGCAGTGTGCCGAATATCTGCCAAGATTCAAATCCTATCGCAATATTCCTCGCTAAGTTTAATAAAAGTGTAAAACTATTTTTATATATAAGATATTTATTTATTTATATTTGATTTGTATTTTACTTATACGACGGGGGTCAGCAGTATATGTTGGAAACTAGGCAGTGCCCGGGGGAAATCCACGAACATTCGTAGGTTGCTGGCAGATTTTCCAACGTATGACCGAAGAAGAAGCCAGCTCGAGCGACCGCATTGGCCAGAGACTCCTGGGTCATTGTATCAACATATAAAACAAGGTGCACCCTTCCAAAAATTATTATACACACTCGTCGTCGTCGCATCTTATTTCTTGCTGCCATTAATATATTCATGTTGTTGTCATCGCATCTTTTTTCGCACTGCCATTCATGGGCACGTGTTTTGTTATCGCATCTTATTTCGCACTGCCATTCATATATAAATATTGTTGTCATCCCATATTATTTCGCACTGCCATTCATGGGTACATGTTGTGTCATCGCATCCTATTTTGCACTGCCATTCATGGGTACGTGTCGTGTCATGGCATCTTATTTCGTTCTGCCATTTATATATACATGTTCCTTTCATCGTATCTTATTTCGCACTGCCATTCATGGGTATTTGAGGGGCCTCCGTGGCTCAGTTGGTTAGCGTAATGACCCAGGAGTCTCTCACCAATGCGGTCGCTGTGAGTTCAAGTCCAGCTCATGCTGGTTTCCTCTCCGGCCGAACGTGGGAAGGTCTTGCAGCAACCTGCGGATGGTCGTGGGTTTCCCCAGGGCTCTGCCCGGTTTCCACCGACCATAATGCTGGCCGCCGTCGTATAAGTGAAATATTCTTCAGTACGGCGTGAAACACCAATCAAATAAATAAATAAATCATGGCTATTTGCTGTTTCATCGCACCTTGCTTCACTCTGCCATTCATATATACATATTGTTATCATCGCATCTTATTGCGCACTGCCCTTCATGGATACATGCTGTTGTTATCGCATTTTATTTCGTAGTGCCATTCACATATTATCCAAAGATGAGAATTAACGAGAGGGGTTCGCGAGCAAATCACGTGTAAGTTTCAAACACAGTAACTCATGCCATCTAATATTAGCAGAATCATAAAATTTCCATGAACCAATTGAACGGCCTGTTGCATTTTTAACTACTTGTCGATCAGGCGGTGACAGAAAACCCTAGGCTTAGGAATAAGCGACACCGTACTAGTAAGCCGGTATTATAGCCAAGCCGCACCATCAGCATAGGGTCACCCCAAGACGTCTTGAACATCTGAGTAATAATTCTCTTTCATTGATTTCTGAAAGGAATACATGCAGTTGTTTTGTTAAGAACACCGATAAAGACATCAAACTTTGGATCATTTCAAATCGCATATATTTGCACTTGTCTAAGTTTACACCACATTGATTTGAATTAACGATTCTCTATTCTTATTGCATTGTTGAACTATTTTAGCCTTTGGTAAGCTGTGTTATTATCGACTTATGTACACTTTACCATATTGCATCATCCGATGTAAATTATGCATAAAATTATTTTTTTCTATTTAACTACTGTAATAAAGCGAACAGTACATAAAAAAGCCATGCTAAAATGGTTTAAAATTGTTTAAACGAACCATCGGTTATGGGTGAACCACAGAGTTTGCTGAAACTCAATGAAGGACGTACAATGTGTACAATGTACAATGTTAGCTGACCTGAAACCCTGTCGATTCCGGTTATGCCTGGCACAATGACCTATTTGCTGCATTCTAATGCTTGGTAACGATTTTTATTATAAATAATGACGATAAATAGATACATTAGCCTCACCTGAATAAGATAACAGCCGACGTACTTTAATAAGCATAAACATGCTAGAACAAGTTGAGGGTTACGGTGTGAAGATGAACAAGTTAACGCTTGGTTAATATCTGCGATATTACCAAGATATCGATGTCGTCTTTTACTGTGTTCCCTTATTAAGTGAAATACCCATGTTAAACGATTGGGTGTCAAAAAGTTGTCCGACGACTTGCCAATAGACAAGTTAACCGACTGACCGAGAGAGCTGATTTTCGCAGCTAAAATCGTGATGAATGGAGATGGCCAAGGATACGGCTTTGGAGAAACCACCTATAGGTTACAATATGATTTATATATGGGAGAGGTTTTTGGTGTTTATTTAAACATTTGTAGGATGTTGGCTGTCGTATAACAAATTTTGCCCATAAATCGCTTACAGCTACAATTTTAAAATCTCAGACACAATCAACTGACTCATATATCGCATTGTGGTGAAAAGAAAAAAGAAACCTGTCCCACACTTATGTCCGCAGGAAAGTTCTCAGTCGGAGTGTTGTTAAGCTGTGATGTTTATGGGCATACATCTGTCACAGCAATGACAATGAAACGTTCGTCTGTTTCGTCAGTAGCACCGGTTCTGTACTATAGACACCGTTGCCAAGTCTGTCGGTCGGTTCGCGTTGAACGGGACACAGGTAATGCTCACATTCAGTTATTTGATCAATTGTTGGTAAACGCCGTACTAAAAATCTTTCATTTGTACGATGGCGGCCAGTGTGATATGGCTGGAGGAAACAACCGACATTTGACATGTCATCATGTCGAACTTTTCCATGTTCCATATGTCATATTAGTGAAAGACAAGTGATCTATCGAGAGCGTCATATAAAAGACCACGAAACGACATAGAATCTTAACATTTCCTTCACCTAAAATGTCCATCCGTTGCATATGTATGATGACTAGTATGTATGATGACTAATAAGGGCCACCTTATGTCTCTAGTAATACAAAGGGCAATGAAGCGAAGGGGCGAAGTTGCGTTGCGAAGAGGCGAAGTTTCGATGTGAAGGGGGCGAAGTCGCGATGCAACTTCGCTCCTGGACATCTCAACTTCACCCCTTCGCATCGCAACTTCGGATTATCGTCTCTTCAACTCCAAAGCTATTGACTTCTCCAGTGAGTTGTTTGTTCAGTTATATTTAAGAAAAAGTGATGCACCCTACTTCAGTACAACCTTTGTTGTGTGCTTAAATTGCCTGCATGAGCCCAAATAACATCCATACATTGGTTTGTATATCTATATGGGTTTATATTAAGTAGCAATGCATTTAGCCAGTATAGTTAGGGACTCATAAACAGTCATATATATATAGCAAAGCGTTATGTACAATACATGTACAACGGCTGCTTTTGTTTTTTCTTTAGCATTTATTTTCAATACAACACTTCGTATAGTACTATAAAGTGCATAGTATTTACAGTCCTTTAACAAGACTATCGGTCGATCTTTCAGATGACAACATTGGTGGACTCACTTTGCCGAAAAGCTATATATGTAAAAGAGTGGACTCGCTTTGCCGTAGTGCTATATGTGTAAAAGAGAGGACTCACTTTGCCGCAATGCTATATGTGTAAAAGAGTGGACTCGCTTTGCCGTAGTGCTATATGTGTAAAAGAGAGGACTCACTTTGCCGCAATGCTATATGTGTAAAAGAGTGGACTCACTTTGCCGTAGTGCTATGTGTAAAAGAGTGGACTCACTTTGCCGTGGTGCTATATGTGTAAAAGAGTGGACTCACTTTGATGTAGTGCTATATGTGTAAAAGAATGGACTCACTTTGACGTAGCGCTATTTGTGTAAAAGAGTGGACTCACTTTGCTGTAGTGCTATATGTGTAAAAGAGTAGACTCACTTTGCCGTAGTGCTATATGTGTAAAAGAGTGGACTCAATTTGACGTAGTGCTATATGCGTAAAAGAGTGGACTCACTTTGCTGTAGTGATATATGTGTAAAAGAGGACACTCACTTTGCCGTAGTGCTATATGTGTAAAAGAGTGGACTCACTTTGACGTAGTACTATATGTGTAAAAGAGTGGGCTGGCTTTGTCGTAGTGCTATATGTGTAAAAGAGTAGGCTGGCTTTGTCGTAGTGCTATATGTGTAAAAGAGTGGACTCGCTTTGCCGTAGTGCTATATGTGTAATAGAGTGGACTCGCTTAGCCGTAGTGATGTACGTGTAAAAGAGTGGACTCACTTTGCTGTAGTGCTATATGTGTAAAAGAGTGGACTAACTTTTCCGTAGTGCTATATGTGTGAAAGAGTAGACTCACTTTGCCGTAGTGCTATATCTGTAAAAGAGTGGACTCACTTTGACGTAGTACTATATGTGTAGAAGAGTGGACTCGCTTTGTCGTAGTGCTATATGTGTAAAAGAGTGGACTCGCTTTGCCGTAGTGCTATATGTGTAATAGAGTGGACTCGCTTAGCCGTAGTGATGTACGTGTAAAAGAGTGGACTCACTTTGCTGTAGTGCTATATGTGTAAAAGAGTGGACTAACTTTTCCGTAGTGCTATATGTGTGAAAGAGTAGACTCACTTTGCCGTAGTGCTATATCTGTAAAAGAGTGGACTCACTTTGACGTAGTACTATATGTGTAGAAGAGTGGACTCGCTTTGCCGTAGTGCTATATGTGTAAAAGAGTGGACTGGCTTTGCCGTAGTGCTATATGTGTAAAGAGTGGACTCGCTTTGCCGTAGTGCTATATGTGTAATAGAGTGGACTCACTTTGCCGTAGTGATATATGTGTAAAAGAGTGGACTCACTTTTTCGTAGTGCTATATGTGTAAAGGGTGGACTCGCTTTGCCGTAGTGCTATATGTGTAAAAGAGTGTACTCACTTTGCCGTAGTGCTATATGTGTAAAAGAGTAGACTCACTTTGCCGTAGTGCTATATGTGTAAAAGAGTGGACTCACTTTGCCGTAGTGCTATATGTGTAAAAGAGTAGACTCACTTTGCCGTAGTGCTATATGTGTAAAAGAGTATACTCGCTTTGCCGTAGTGCTATATGTGTGAAAGAGTGGACTCGCTTTTTCGTAGTGCTATATGTGTAAAAGAGTGGACTCACTTTGTCGTAGTGCTATATGTGTTGTAGAGCGTACTCGCTTTGCCGTAGTGCTATATGTGTAAAAGAGTGGACTCACTTTGCCGTAGTGCTATATGTGTAAAAGAGTAGACTCACTTTGCCGTAGTGCTATATGTGTAAAAGAGTAGACTCACTTTACCGTAGTGCTATATGTGTAAAAGAGTATACTCGCTTTGCCGTAGTGCTATATGTGTGAAAGAGTGGACTCGCTTTTTCGTAGTGCTATATGTGTTATAGGGTGGACTCACTTTGTCGTAGTGCTATATGTGTTGTAGAGTGTACTCGCTTTGCCGTAGTGCTATATGTGTAAAAGAGTAGACTCATTTTGCCGTAGTGCTATATGTGTAAAAGAGTAGATTCGCTTTGCCGTAGAGCTATATGTGTGAAAGAGTGGACTCACTTTTTCGTAGTGCTATATGTGTTATAGAATGGACTCACTTTGTCGTAGTGCTATATGTGTTGTAGAGTGTACTCGCTTTGCCGTAGTGCTATATGTGTAAAAGAGTGTACTCGCTTTGCCGTAGTGCTATATGTGTAAAAGAGTGGACTCACTTTGCCGTAGTGCTATATGTGTAAAAGAGTGGACTCACTTTGCCGTAGTGCTATATGTGTGAAAGAGTGGACTCGCTTTTTCGTAGTGCTATATGTGTTATAGAGTGGACTCACTTTGTCGTAGTGCTATATGTGTTGTAGAGTGTACTCGCTTTGCCGTAGTGCTATATGTGTAAAAGAGTGTACTCACTTTGCCGTAGTGCTATATGTGTAAAAGAGTGGACTCACTTTGCCGTAGTGCTGTATGTGTGTAAAGTTGAGTGTAAGAGGAATCATCAGTATGTCTCCAGTATTTTGACTCTGCTTCACTGACACGACATACATAATTCGAAATTCCATCTACTGCCTTTCAAATGTCAGTTAGCGGCCTTTGTTGGATGTAACAGCCATTCATTGGTGATCCCACTTTCTCCTTATCTATTGGGCACGTTATTAAACAACACGAGGCGTGGTTGGGACAAGAGTAGGGGTGGTTGAAATACGGGTGGCATTGGCCGAAGGGAATTTCCCCGGCCCTCGGGTGCATAACGATGAAACTTCGGCCTTTAATTACATGTGCTTTGGACAAAGTGACATGTATTTCACCGAGAATCCGCGCGCCATAAATTCTTAATCGACTTTGAATTATGTGGAGACTGTCACTGAGTCCAATTAGGGGATCATTCGTCAATTGCCAAAACGGCGGGACGCCGTCAAATGGTCGTCTGAAGTCTTGGTCTGTACTCAACGATTAATTGTCCCGACTTGTGCTATCCTCACACTCAGCCGAGTACCGTTCGCCTGCTTCTTCTAAATTATTGTGCCATTTATTGCCAATATGTCCATCGTCTGACAACGTAGTAAGGGCGCCAGGATTAGGAATAAAGGCTACTGTAATCCGTCTCCTGGAGTTGTACACGGGCCAAAAGTCAAGAACATCGTGCCTGGTGTTGTTGAGCTATCTGCAACTTTCCAAACTACACTGTCAAACTTGTGATACATATATAATAAATGATTTACAGCACAGCAAACCTCCAGATCGCTAATCTTGTATCGTTTTGTTGACCATATTGTTGAGATTTATGATATGTTTTTCATGGTAGACACTTTAAACCCTATAAACTCATTCGAATCTAGGTACTGGGTATCTGGATAAACAAATTGATGTACGTACGTTGCTCTGAAGTACTAGATGTGCTATGGCTTAGGTTATGTTTTGTCCTTAATGATATTGGATGCACTGTTGCCATCTCAGTGGGTTATAATGATCGATGAGGTTTTGCTGGTTCGGATACAGGTAATGGATATAGCCTGTATGTGTGGAGGCGTGGTGCAATACTAACGCGTGAACCTCTAGTGGCCTGTCGCGCCACAGAGCTTGCCGCAGGCATCCAGTGAAACTCGAATCAGTCAGTTCATAACAGCCAACCGATCCGAATGGGATCTTGGACACAATCAGCTTTTCTCGGAGGTCATCTGGCCCACCGGAATTCAGTAAAAACACGTATGCTTTATAGCGACTAAAACAAGAAGAAAGTTTTTAGGATCTCTGGAAATGTATTTTGGTTGACAAATGGGGGAATAGAGATGCGAAACTCTGGCTCAGCGTTAACACTTTAATAAGCTATCTGTAAAGCACGCTTTATAGGATGGTGGTATAGACCATTCTACTCCCTTGTGTGACTGTCTTGCTGTGAACCGTTCGCTTCAGATACTTCCTTGTAAGCTTTCAAGGGCGAAATATTGAGAAACGAGCTACATAAAACAGGATAATGGTCAGGATTATGATCCAACCGTCTGGTAGACGCGGAGTGACTATGGCGGTTATTGGCTTTCAGAGCTGACAAACCTGCCCGCGGCCTGACGCGTCCATTACCGCAACGAGGGACGTGTCTTACCTACCGTTACTTGATGTGCATCTCAAAAGCATTCACTCTGTGGTGACATATCAGATTTCAATCATGGTGCTTACAACATGATTTCACGTTTTTGTTCAGCGCGATGGCACACTCATGTGTTCATATGATAGAGTTTTCGTCTTTATTAAGGAAGTATCAATTTTCAAATTCAAACAAATCAAAAAACTATTACTCACAGACGGTTTGCAAGACAGAAACAAGAAAATCTGATATTATATTGATCGATGAAACTTCGGTCACCACTCTGTACTAGGAGTAACAAATGTCACTTAAATGATGATTAATCGAGCACCATAGATCAGTGCAATATGATAGGTGTAATAAAGCAAATCTGGTCTATGTGATAGTAAATGATAATACATTGATCAGTGCAGTTTATTATGGGTTGTAAAGTGAATCGGGAATATGTACTGGCAAATGGTGAAACGTAAATCAGTCTTATGCTTTATGGCCAGTAAATGAAGCGTGGTATTGGTTTGGAGATGTATTATGTAATTGAAAGATTGGGAGACGACGCTACTCAACATTCATTGTTTACATATTCGCGGTTAGAATGTTTTAGAACGAAACACGCGTTTAGCTTCACGCGTCATGTGGACAATATTCGCTTCACATCTCTTAATTTGGACATATCCGCATGTCCACGGGTTTTAAAGACCTAAAATGCGAACAACCTTAAAGGATTATGGTGGGAGTTTCCCTTTTCCTGTGTCTGGTTGCTTCCCATTTTTCTTCCTGAGTTTGGGGTAAAACATTAATCAAATAAATAAATGAAGAAAGAAATTTACAAAATTAAATAAGGTTCATATTGTGGAACCAGCTGCAGGGGTCAAAACTTTGAAAAATCTACGCGTTTAAGTATGTTCTACAGAATTTAGTCGGCAAAAAGTAGATATGGTAATGCATTAAACTTGGATTTGGTGCGGCAATTTCAAAAGCCCAAAAAAGGAACTAATATTGATATATGCCGTAACGCCTTGCATTTTGCGATGTGCATATGGCAGCACTGACAAAGGAAGGGATCATTTGGGGGAGCTAATCCATTTTGAATGTTTGCGACGAAACAGACATTCGTATACCAGCCGTCAACCAATAAGGACGTTCCGGATCAGTAATCGCAACGCCAATTTTGGTAGCGGTGACCAGTTTCAATAAACACCGATACAGTTAGTGATGAAATTCTATCAGTTAAATCTGCGTGCGAAATTATGGGGTAGAGGGTGGAGAAATCCCAAGTAGAGATGTCCTTGTACTGTATGTGTATTTGAGCGTCGAGTTCTTCAGTGAGACGTGTGAGTTTTTAAGGATCCACATAGAGTGGACGCCTGAATTTTTAATTGCACAACAGTACTTTCTCCAAAATGACTGCACTTCTTGTAGTGCCTTCGTTAAGAGAGTAGATACAACTTTGGCGGTACAGCTTCTCGATCCCCCAATAAAGCGAGCTTTGTATGGAGATTCATGCACTTTTGGAAACCAGTCAAGTTGTGGTATATCGGTTTGACGGGAAGGTACAGATACACGCCTCCGTTTGAGAAAGGGCTGATGTTTTTAAATAGCGTATTTCCCCCAGCGTATTGGTCATTCCAGAGTACGTTGATGTTGCGGCGGTGATTGTAATGATATTAAGCTCTTCTACAAGAACCTGATAGTAATAATTCTTGCAGCCCTTTAATGATTCAGCGCTTTAATGATTTCTCCCTCTGATTTCAACTGACACAGTCCTTTAATGATTTCTTCCTCTGACTGAACTTCCAGAGAAAAATAAATATTTCTGCATTGATCTTCGTGGAAACTGTAACTCTTCATTTGCTATTTGATTTTGACAATACTATACATACTCCTTTCAATGCATGTGCCTCTCTCTGCGCTTGCTTTACAACTCTGTCACCACTAGACAAGCTTGACCTTTGGAACCTGTGCGACGTACGTACGCTTGTTTAGGCGTGGCCTCACCACTGGTGTCTTTGAGCGGAACTATTTGATGAGCATTCATCTACGAAAATTGATTAAGGTGTTGGTTAAAACCATATTGTGACTACTTTAGACAAAGAGAATGCATGTGTACATTGTTGAAAGGTTAAGGCAGATTTTTTGTGTTTTCTGACTTACTACGTCATCACTGTAACGCCCGTGATCTCGGCGTTGTTCAAAATTTCTGTACAAAAGATGCTAGTGGCCGCAGAGATGTAAAGCGTACTACATGAACGATGCATAGGCTGTAGGGAGTATGAATGGCGTATTATACGTATACTGATGTCTGATGTCACGTTAATATTTCAGTACATGAGATCTGCAGGATTGCGTAAATAAACTCCAATAGCTGATTAGGGGTAATACGAAACGGACGGACAAAGGGGACTTCTCGTCTTAAAATATACTGGATCAGATCTGTCAGACGTTTGTGTGGTAAATGGATTCAATCTAGTTTTATGGTTCTCATATCTCAGCGGAATTTGACACACATCTTGTGTATATGATGGTTTCAGGCGCTTTAGCTGTATGTATGGGTAGCATAGAGAGTTTCGCTAATAAACTGCGGTATCAAAGGTCCAGCAGTGATCCACCCATTCTTGCTCAGTTCAGTGTCATTTCTCGGTCATTGTATAGTTTGCTTCCAACATGTATAGCACACTTTTTTTTGTCAAAGAGACCACCGAAAGGCATTTTTTTTAGCGGGAAAAAGGCTAGTTATAGGAGTTCACCAGACTTTCCATATGTGGGACGCCAGACCCAGTTGAACGGCCCAGTTTATGCTCGGGTCGTTTCATTGTTATATGTAGACGCATGACAAATCACTTCCGTATGCTCGTATCCCGCCGTTGTGCGTCAACAGCTTTGTCTGGTCACTGTCAAACATGATTGATGGATCCAGTGATTGTTCAGCTTGTTGAACTTCTTTGGCCTGCATAAAATCATTAGCCAAAATTCCAAATTCAGTCTTCAATCTAGATAAATGCTGCACCGTGCAAATCAACAAAAAGAATGATTCGATAAGTATCTGACTAAATCAGTCACGCGTTAATCAATCAGTTAATGTTGGAAGAAGTAAATCCATCTGCACAGTCGGTTAACCCATCATTTAGCCAGTCAATGAATCTGTATATATGCTTGCGTGTTTACATCCAACCTAGTACACTTTTTCATATGTTATATAATGGCATTATGTAGTGTGTGCACATTTACCATGCCTTCTTGTAGCAGGGCGAGTGCATACCGCCAAAGTACTGCCACCACTGAAGTATCATACCAAAGACAATGGAAATGACACCCATATCCATTCACATCTTATTGACACTGGGCCAACCAATACTTTTTCCTAGCTCTAACCTCTCAGTTCTGAGCGCCAAGCTAGGCACCAACAAGTATCACTTTAAAGTGCTTAGTATGACCAGACCCGGGTTTGATCTTACGCCTCCAGATTCTAGAGCGGACGCTCTAACCAGTAGGCCACGCGTTAATGGGTTTATCCAGTTATTAAATGATTCATGGAAGCAGTGCGTGTCCTATTCTTACGTCATGTTGGCGACCATTGTTCGGTGTAGCCTATGTGGTTGTTATGGAATAATACCAGCTTCCAGGCAGATCTCAGTTTAATATACTCCTACTTTTCTCTTGTTACCAGCATGTCCACTCTACCATACATAATCTTTATTACCTTAGCAGACAGCGATACCCTTTGAAGTGCAACGAAGCCTGGATCAATAGATACTTGGGAGTTTGGGATCTGCTCACGTGGTCCAGTGTATTCATTTCCTTTCTCAAACATTTGCTGTTCTGTCATATCAAGCATATTCAAACCAATTAAGCAAATTAGCAGAGTTTTAGAAAGTCTCTAAGGCCAAACACTGAAAGCTGTCTGTATATCAATGAACCCACCTCACCATTTATACATTTCCACATCCTAATCAATGATCAAATAGCCCCAACAACTCAGAATTCTAACTCTGAACACAATTTTGCGTTCTCACGTTTCTCCTCCAGATAGTGTGCGTACACTCGTGCCAATTACAGGCTTCATGGATACGCTTAAGTGCTCCTCTCCGATCACCGCACTTAATGGCACACGACATTTAATATTGCCGAGATTTTTGCGACGTTTTCACCAATCGATACCATAATGCAGAAATCTAAAGTTAAAGCCTGATCTGACTTGATCATAAAACAGCCATACGACCTAAAATTGTTCATAGTTACAACGTGTGCGAACACCTGATGATTGCCGACACAAAACACATAAACATCAAGGCCTGCTCTATTTTCAGTCTCGCGAAATCGCAAAAATGTGCCCATGTGCAGATTTTGAATGAACATTTGTGCCTTTTCTCAATAGTTCTTCAAAAATCATCTTGTTTTATCTTTTTTTCACAATAGATTTTCCTGAATTTTCCCCCAAGAGCAATGAACAAGGTATCTTTATAATAATTACTCTCATATAATTATAATCTATTCTGTTTAGATTCAATGCTTTTCTTTCAATATGCATACACTCATATATAATGGCGACCATTTTTTTATGTTATTGGTCATCTGGCAAAGTCAAGCGACCAGTTTCACGTTACTGGCCAACTGTAAACATCTCGAGTCAACCTCAGGCTTTTACAAATACATTACCAGTATCAACACTGTTCAACAGAAAGTGCACAAACATAGCTAAACAGATAAATTATAGGCTTGTATCACTCATATCAGAGACAACAGCTTTCGACATTCATTAGTTAATCTAAATTAATATCTTGGGTGCTTCACTAGTTTCGAAATCACATTTATTTGGGAGACAATTTTTTAGTGAGACGCATGTTTAGCTCATCCATCCAAATGTAAGAAAAGGAAGCTAACCTGACTTGTCTTGCAAATACCATTACCTAGCATTTTGAAATAATCCATGCAAATATTCGATTATATAATGCCAGGATCGTTTGTTATATTGGTAGTACTAGAGCATGCTGACGTCAAAAACATCTTCTGTCATTCTAAACAGAGCTCTTAATGTCACAAAAAACTAGACGAATGAGGTTAATTATGGAGGTATCAGGAGGAAAACATGAATTTTAGTATCCTGATCCTAGAAACTTGATCCATAAATCTTACATTAGAAGGAATCAAACTGTAAACTCATTTTCTGCAGCTCATAAAAGTTTTAACACGTGAATAATGGTTGTTTTAAAAATAGTTCCATTGCCCTGTTTGGTGATTCTTACTTTCATATTCTATATTTTACATTTATAATTTTTAAAACTCTTGCTCCGATTTTTCAACATGATGTAAAGCTTCTATCCAAAGTGGCGTTGACACACGGCTATCTAGTTCCATTCCTTAGCTCTACAGACTGCGGCCAGTGCTGTGAAACACCGTATACATCTGTTCGAGAGCTTGGATGTGGCGCTCGCGTGCTACCTTCGGGAAGAGTGGATCATCTGTCCGAGTGGTTACAATGGTGCCAACAAATCTTATCAAATTATCCGATTCAGCTGAGAGTGTCTTTAGTGGGCGCTGTTTTCCAATCGAGCTTTCCGAAAGATTCCAATCCACCCATGAAAGGCGAACGTTTAATTCATTAACACTGGAACCTCTTTTTTAGCCCCTCGTTTTCTCCTGGCTGACTTTGCTTATTCGCCATACACCAAGTAGAGATTTGCACTTACAGAAAAGTCGGATTCAACTGATCTATTCTTATCATGGCGGAGTGTCCGTGCGATTAGACAAAATCGATAGCTTTCTGTCGGAAGAAGACGCATATTTTTATGCGGTAATGTGTCTTTCACTGCATCGGGAATACCTGACGGGTATTATAGATTGCCATTACTATATATGAGGGAGAAAAAAGCGAAACCAGCAGTAAGCAGTACTGCGATGCTGGTTTGTGAACGGATTACTTGATTGATGGCTTTGTATCGTTTTATACCGAGCACAGGCCTCCTTCTGTCGACGTTTTGCATGTTCGTCCAAGACGCATCCTTGTGCGTGCAATTTCTGTCTCTCTGAGAGAAAAGATAATTAAATCGGTGGTACATTCGGCTATATGTGATTAGTATATAAAAGTTTAAAATTTAATATGTTGATTTTATAACAGTGTTTCTCTTTTACTACGTTCATATATGCTGGTAAGCTTGTTTAAAGCACATACATGAACACAAAGCGAGGCATTTGATCTCTTTTATTTCTCAATGCTAACGATGAGGCTTTAAAACAGGTTGAGGTTTTGAACCAGATTATCTCTGCATGTGACCGCATTTCCAAAAATAACATTCCTGTTACTGAACTGACTTAAATCCGACCATGTGCACTGAAAATATTTTGAAGTCTCTTAAAACCGGCATAATGTCACGTTCATGAGGACGCACACATTACAGATGACGTAGATTTAAACAGGTCGAAATTTGATACGGGTAAAATTTTGATTCATGACTACCGTGAAGAGAGCGAAATTTTGGAAAAAGCAATCAAAAGTTAAAGAGATAAAGTGACAATCAAACTAGTTGATAATAAGATTAAAACTACACACATTATACGCTGTATATGCACCGGAAGTTTAGTATAAACATATAACCTTGACTCTGATTGCCCATCAATGCTACCATGTGTTCTAGCATTGGCTTGTGCGTGTCTGTCGTTGTTAGGTAGCCTAAGTGGGCCAGTGAAACGTTCGGAAAAGGGAACAAATCGAGTCGACTTTTACTACGGATACAGGCTACTAAGCACAGATCTTGTCTTTATAGGACACCTCAGATCACGGTAAATTAGTTACAGACATAGTCGCTATAACCTCAGTTCCGTTTAAGTACCTTAATGGACCTAAATGTCCTAGTCAGGATTCCCTACATTTTCATTGTAGGTTAGTTCAAAGAGTCAAAATCATTATCCATGAACAAGATTTACAGTGCAACTAAACAAACATTTCTTCTAAGAAGAGAAAATAAAATCTGCCTGTTACTAGTTAAGAACACTTGATCTTGTTAATATAGGATTTATATCCAAAAGGATAGTTTGTTTGTTCTTCACAGTTCGGAATTTGAAGAACTTCATTTTCAACAAATGTCATAAAAATTGTTCCTGATGTGTCCGCCAGACTTTTATATTGTATTGCTGCGTAAAAAGGTGATTGTGGTGATGGACTAAGCACCCCAAGGACTGGCCCCTTTACAAGGTTTTAATGTGTTTGTATATTGAATGTATATTGTTCTGGTTTTACTCTCTAGTCTGTAGTCTTTTTGTATTCAATGCATTGCATTAAGTTTCTCAAATATGGTCATGGCAGTAGTCACAGTACACAGTTTCTCTGGGATGAGATTCAGCACAGATGTAGACTCCTATACACTGTGTCCACCGAGGCACCAAATAAACAACGTTAACTTATTGGAACAAGTGTCCGTCCGATCAGTAAATCTTCCCATCACGTCACATTAAGTGCGAGCTTTGGGCCCCATCCCGGCAAGATGGTACTTATCGCTGGCTGTACCTTAATAGCACCATGGGGCTGTAGTCAGTCATTTGCTAAGGGAGTGGCTTTCAATCATGGTTTCATCTAACGGCATTTGTATTACATGTATTGCAATACTTTTACAAGGCGTGGCCAAAATAAACTTTAAAAAACCTTTTGATTAATACATCTTTTACACAACTTATATTTACAGTTGTTTGGTTACTTACAAAGGAACATCGCAATCTGTCCGAGTTAACATACGAGACACAATTCGGATGGTCGACTCGAGATGATTAACCCTTGGTTTTGTTAATCCTGATCATATTAATAGCTATGAAATTAACTTTCACAATGGTCAACCAGTGCTTCGAATGTTTATTTACATTTTATGTGCTGGCACTTTTCGATTTGCCGTTTTTTGCCCGCGACCAAGGTCACTGGCCATCTAATCCGAGTAAAAATGCCGAAATACCATCGCACTTGTCCACTGACATTTGACTAGTGCATCACCTTACTGGTTTCAAGGGGCAGTGACTAGCACGCACAATAACGGGATGTTCTGATTCGCTTGGGACAATGACAGTATGATAATAGTATCTCCCATGGACTACCAAAGTGGCAGATTTAGGGAGACCATATTCCACGAGAGAGGGAGGGTATTAAGGACATAACTTAATGCATCCTAAGAATTTATTGTTTATATAATTGTGAAATGTCAGTATTTCCTTCACTGATAAAAGTGATAGAGTTAGATATCTCTTTTGTTATTACACATCTCGACGCCATGGCGTCACAAAGAAGCATTTTGTTTATGATGTTCCAATCCGAACTTAGCAGAATGACGTCATACTACAAGTTCAGTCAACCTTCACGCAGCAAGACATGACATCATACAAGACGTCATGTGCAACGTCACTCTAGATACACAAGGCAGTGAAGGCCTACAGCTATAAACATTGCTTGAACTTGTTCAAATAATAAATAATAAAGAGGATATTGCACAGTGAAGGTTGAATATCCTAAATACTTTTCGAGTGAGAGGTGAAAATGATAACCCACGAGACGTTTTGTCCTCTATATATTTTTGGACCGGCCCGGATAGCACAGTTGGTAGAGCGTCCGCTTCGGGACCGGTAGATCCAGGATCAATCCTTGGTCGAGTCACACCTAAGACTTTAAAAGAGGAAGTTGTAACTTCCTCGCTTGGCGTTCAGCATGAAGGGGATAGTGCAACGACTGGTTGACCCGTATCAGTATAATGGCTCGGGCGGGGCGGCTTACTTGCCTTCGGTAAGTCGTCTCAGTGATGCAGCACTAAATAAAAGAGCGGTGGAAATCCGTCCTGCAACAAGGAGGCACAATTACACGTGCATGCACCCTAATGATTCCTTCGTCGTCATATGACTGAAAAATTGTTGAGTACGACGTTAAATCCCAAGCACTCACTTACTCACTCTATATATTTTTGCTATAATCTTGCGCGTTGTATCATCTGAAATGCAGCTTCATTCTTGCGGCTAAAATTTCAATTCTTCACAGACCTTGAGAGACGCAATTCACCAACGGCGATGACCTCTTTATTTAACGATGCTCGTTTTTGTTAGAATCCAGAAACCATTGACACTTTTTCAATTTCCTCAAGGGGCTATCGGTTCATACATGATTATTTTCATGCTTGTTGTTTGAACGATTCACAGTTCTTCCTCTACTCTAGGCGAAAGTCATCGACTATTTTGTCATGGAGTGTTGTTGGTGATTGAAGAAATATTACATTACGTGTTCATTGACTCTGTACTGTAGCTATCCAAACCAGTTAGCCCCAGTCTTCCACATTAACTAAGTGTTCCCCGTTGGAAGCACATTAGAGACTTTAGGAGTAAATCTGTGGAATATAGGCACCTAAACAGAGCTGTTATCTCTATAACAAGTGATAAGACATCGTTGTTCAAGGACTCAACGAGGTCGTTTTTAATCAAGACTCTACTAGAGTTCTCTGAAGCCTTAGACCCGTATGACCTGTCCAATATTTTGAGGCTTATTTATGTGTTAAGTAAGAGGGCTAAGAAAAAATCAATACGTTTTACATTAAAAGCAACTAATACGGGTCTGGTATCCAATTTTCTGTTGGAATCTTCTCTTCTAACAGGGAAGCTCTCGATCAAGGTTGACCTGCCACATTCTGGAACTTAGCCCATTCGCCAGGATGTCCAGCCAAGCCCACAGGCTGAAAAACTGGCAGCAGAATATTGGCTGCTTTACTATCTCTTAACGACTTAGACTGAGTCTATTTTAATCTGTTAGTAATTGTTACCCCCTACCGTGCCATTCCAACTTTGTAGTTACCAGTGTTGAATACGTACCACACACATTGTCCACATGTTGATAATACCGCGAATGGATCTCACTATAGTGTGAATATGTTTGATGGGGTGTTCACAACAAACAGTTGATTAAAATGTTAATCAGAAATGTCTGTTTGGTGCAGTCGTTTTAGTCTGGGATTTACGTTAAGACAGTTGTACATAATATTAATGTTTATAACGGATATTTCCAGATAAACTATATTTACGTTAACCTGCTGCACCTGTTTTATCAGCAGAATTTAACTAGATAAGCTGTAATTTCCAAAGCTATTCCTTTATACCTTCTTTATAAGAAAAAAATCACCAGTTTAATGAGAGAGTTAAAAAACCCAATAAGCCATTTCTCCAGCCGTAAGTGGGAAGGTCTGACAATTACATGCGGATGGTCGTGGGTGTCCCCCGGGCTCTGCCCGGTTTCCTCCCACCATAATGCTGGCCGCCGTCGTATAAGTGCAATATTCTCGAGTACGGAGTAAAACACCAATAAAATAAATAAATAAATAAATCAGTTTGCCATTAGGCGAGTGTCCACTCATGTCGATAACACTTTCTGTGCTAGGTAAGATCTCATCCAAGGGCTGTGCCATTTTGCTGGGTTTGGAAAGACACTAAAAGGACTACTTTTCACCAGGGATGCGGTTCAACTGAAGCATAACCAGGCGGCTTATATAATTTTTGCATCTTTGTTTTTGCAATGAAAATGTAGACCGTCATTTGTGGTGAGAAAATTGAACGGCACCCGGATATACGCTTCCAGAACGAGGCCTAGGAAGGCAGACACTAACACCCTTTGCGTTCCGTTGTTGCCCAAGGAAGATGCATCATTAACAAACCTTTGCACTTTGTTGGCAGCCATGGCCGTCATGGTGCCAACGTGCTGGAAAATGTCACGTTTTTAGCTGGGTGTTTTTTTATAACACAGGATGGAGGTGTTCTATCTTCTCGTGGAACACATCAGGATCGATTTTTGTCTACATTTTAGTGTTCGCTTGTAATTGTGCATCCGTGATATTGAACCTACAGCGGTGGGGAAAAAAACGCTATCTGCCTTGGCAATAAAGTATTATTTGTCGCTAACTGGCTTCATTCAAGCGACTGATGGCTGGCTGCTTCAATAAGCTCTAGCAGGATAGGTATTGCAGGAAATGGAAGCGGGCCCATTTCCCATATGGTCGCGGAGACTTGCTTATTTATTTATGTCATGGCAGACTAATTCTAAAACACACACGCCAGTCGTGGCAAAAACGGTCTTCTGTTGTGAGTTTGGAGAAAAAAAAACAAAAGTATTGTTAATTTTATTGAAGACAATAATCAACTTGGTTCAACTAGTCTTTCAGGAGTGGATTTTATAAATATTGTGAAGCAATTGCGCAAGCGCAGAGGTCTTTGAAGGTATTTGATATAAAACTCTTCGGGAGAAGGCTTCTAAGCATGTTGGTACTTGTGAAATTATTTGCATTGTGCTAGGGTAACGGATAGTTTCTTATTTCATCGAAACTTCGAGATTACTATGCAGTTGTTCGGAAAATACATAATATGGAGTAAAAAAATGAAGCCAATGTCATCTTCCAAGCCTAAAACTGGTTTAACCATGATGCATTCCACCAATTTTTTAACTGTTTATTGTTTGCTAGTCACTGTTACGGCTGATTTCAGATAATAGAAGTGGGATTTTTTATTGCACAATTTCTTATATAACACTACTTTATGATGCAATTCATATATCGACAACTGAGAAAAAATCCTCGCTTGACCCTTGTTAACATCAGCAAGGGTGGATTGTTATTTTAAATTTCTGACTAAAAACACCTACTAGGAATCGATCGTTTGCAGCAGGATTAAGTTATTTCTCTTACGTCAAACAAGTTTTGTCAAGGGTTCCTCATTTGTTCCATTATAAACGGCTTTCAAAAATCAGTGTGGGTCATGCAAAGCCCTGGAGTTGAAAGAATGATCTGCTAAGTTCAATCAACCAAACATCCGTCATATCGTTTTCTTTTAGTTTCCATCTTATCGATCTAGCACTCTTCAAAGAAATCTATTACTGTTTTGACAGAGGTTCAGGAGAAAGAGTCAGATTGTTGCAAAAACTTCATTCCGGTCAAATTTTCTTGCCACGGAAATATGCCTTTTGGGTCCCTGTTACTCTATATCCGTCAGTCTTTCCAGGAGCACTTTGTTCTTTTTTTCTATTATATATTACATCGAAGGCATCGTGAACGATTGCATTATTATGTTGGAACGTGGTATAATCAGCATCTGATCTCTGGCAGTCTCATTATTGTACAGCCTTTCACTATTATAACTGATCTGAGCTGGCTCTAATCTTGGACAGTATGGGCTAGTTAAGGTCAATGCGTTTGATGCAATCTTCGGCCTGATATACTCTAAGATAAATAACCGTTTCTCACCTTTATTTCCTTCACTAGTGTCTTATCTTTTGACAGACTTCAGGTTATTTTATTGTAAAACTATTTCATTTTTAATCGCTTGGAAACGCGCTTGGCTAGAATACAGATTTTTGGCATGTTTTCCTCACTGTTACAATTTGCTCTTCTGTGAAAGATACTTCTGAAACTGCTGGTGTTTGGGTAGAGATAGAAGGGTACAAAACATGGCCGTCGTATCGGTTGGCATGATAAAGGTTCTTCTGTCACACGCGCAAATAGCCCAGGAAGCCAGTTCCCGCCTCTCTACCGTTCATGTGTGGGGAATCCCGTCGTTAACAGGTGGGTGTTTACGACAGAGTCATGAATCAAAGTCATGGGTGGCTGTAGTGCTTCCCATCATGCGGACGTCCACAGTGCGAATCCGATCACCCACTGATCCATGGCCTCTCGTGCTACATCGAGAATATTAGCGGCAATTAACGATGTAGAAAAAAAAATCCCTATATTGTCAACACATGAATGAAATCATTAATGAGTCTGTGTTTTCAGCGATTTAGATACTTTTCTAATGTTCCCCGCATAAATTTCTGGTTTTTCATGTACAACGGTAGTCTCTTGTACATGCCTCGATGTGGACGTATTTGCAGCTAAGCATTTACATCAACAGTTAGAATAAAATCCTAGCTGAGTTAAACTGATAACAGGCAATATTTCAGCGGAGCATTTACCATCAATTACACTGTCATTCCTGCTCTGGTTTTACTCTTTGCGCTGTAGGATTTATTTTTTGTGTTACATTTCTTCATAAACCAGGATTCTGCTCATGGACTAAGTATCCTCGAGGTCTGGTCTCTTTGCTTATTTGCATCATGCTAAATGTGATGAGAGCACATCATTTTGAGTCATTTTAGACCAGTCAAGCAAAGTGCAAGTAACATTACTACATTCTGTTTCTTAGCCTGCTTAAGCCATCGTGCTGGAGGGCGTGTAATTTGCTACATTTTAAGCATGTACACGAAATAAAACCCCGAATGAGGTAAGCTGACAACAGGCCGTATTTCACAATTACGTTTGACCGTTTGTGAACTATCACACTGTCGTCGCTGGCTCGGTGTCACTGTCTATGCTGTAAATTTTTTATTACATATTATAGTCCATACTCTCAGAAAAGCAACTCTCACATGTCCACTAGAGCGTTATTTATTCTTTGCCGGCAGATGGCCCGATTAACGGACGAGAAGAGAGAACCACTTTCCTTGATCACGTGGTACTAGACCCCGGCTGGGAAGCTTCTCACCCGCCTAAAGACATGATCGGCTTCACGATGAATGAAACCATAGAGCACATGAAACAGAATCCACCACCGGACAGGTATGTTAGTGTCACATTGGTGTGAGTGTGTTTGAAACCCTATAAAACATGAAGACATGGTTTGAATTGCTTGAAACTCTAGAATCCACCTCCTAATAGGTATGTTACTCTCACACATAAAACAGAACCCACCTCCGGACAGGTGGTTTAATGTCACATTGGTGTGAGTGTGAATGTGCTTGAAATCATAGAACACATGAAACAGAGGGAAGTGTTAATATCACATTGGTATGAACATTGATGAAACCCCAGAACAGATGAAACAGAACCCACATACGGACAGGTATGTTAATATCATATTGAAGAGAATATGTTTGAAACCCTAGAACAGATGAAACAGAAGCCACCTACGGACAGGTATGTTAATGCCATATTGAGGTGAATATGTTTGAACCCTAGAACCCACCTCCTGACATGTATGTTAATGTCGTATTGGTGTGAATCGGTGTGAAATCCTAGAACATAAGAAACAAAACCCACCGCTGGACAGCTATGGTAATATCAGACTGGTGTGACATGAAACGGAGCTCACGCTATGTTAATGTCAGATTGGTGTGAATATATGTGAAACCAGAGAAGACATGAAAGAAAATTCGACTGAAATCAGGTATGTTAATGTCAGATTTGTGTGAATATATGTGAAACCCGAGAAGACATGAAAGAAAGGTCGACTGAATTCAGGTATGTTAATGTCAGATTGGTATGAATATATATGAAACCGTACAAAGCATGAAACAAAACCGCCCACCATATCGGTATATATTTTGTCAGACTAGCTATAGAACGTGTAAGTTACTGCGCATGAAGCATTTACGTAAACAGTTAATATAAAACCCTGACAAAAATTGACAAGAGGCCAGACCCAGATAGGTATGTGAATGTTGGATTGGCGTTATAAATGAATACTACCTGAACGAGAACACACCTGCAAACAGGTATATTGATGTAAAATTTGGTTCACGATGGATAAAACTACCTGAAACGAGACTCATCAATGTATAGGGTTAGCACTATGCTGAATGAACCTTCTGAACAACTGGAGCAGAACTATACCTTCAGAAACCCTTAAAAACATGAAACATCACTCGGCGCATCAAACAGGTAATTTGCCTTGGAAATGTTGTTTGCGTTCTCCTTTTTCCAAGATCCGTGGGACTGGCTGCGGTTGAGTAAGTTAAATATCTATAACCAATCAGTGGGCCGAGATTTGCAACCACCAGTAACACCGGTCATCCTACTAAAAGCAATCGTCGTTTAGGTACGTTTGTAATAACGTTGAAAGGGTTTCTAAACCACAGGAATGTAAACGGCACTTAATCTGTATAAGCACGTTGTGTAGAAAACCATACGATTTTATGCCGATTTTATGATTTCCTGCGACTTTGACATTAAAGATTTACTCTTTTCTGATGCAAAGCCACAGATGCCTTGCAAGGATATCCTGTAAAAAAATGTCCGCTGTACGAGGCGTGAGGAATACAGGAACATTGAAATGGAATTATGCAATTGTTTTTATCAGTTAGCCAACGAAAGCCTGGCTACTTTGCGTTATTACTGTAGTTTACAGTGGAATGGTCAAACCCTTAGCGACATCGGAAGATCGTGGCTAAAATAAACGAATGCAGTAACTACTACGTCAAGTTTACAGCCGGTCCTTAGGCTCCATGCTATGGCATTTCTGTCTTTTATCAGCAGGATCGATTTTTACAAAGGTTTCCAATATGTCTCAACAAATCGCTTTTCCCTGTGCCCTCTGTCAAATCCATATGCGGCTGCTTGAGGGGTTCCGATGAACACGGTTTGCCAACAACGTAAATGACAATCGACCGTCATCGGACATGCCGGGTTCCCGTATCAGTCCCGTTCCCAGTCCCACAACACACGTTTCTCTCAATTAAAGCATTTAGAGCTTTCAGTCTCAATCTTAGCATTATAACCATAAAATAAGACGTCGTACACGGCAAAAACTGATGAGTATATACATGTTAAAATGAAAACGGCTTTTTGACCACCCAAGTAGACACGTCACATGTTTTCTATGAAACACCAATGTTTGGGAGAAAACGCTGGAAATGATTTACTGAAAACGTCAATGGTATAAAAAGGATTCATCTATGTCTTACCAAACACGTATGCGTGTGTAGACCCACCGTCTACATGTAACACGTTTATGGATAAGACGTCAGCATTCAACTAAAAACAGCGAGGCTATGATAGAATAATCAGTTAACGTTTTTATCAAAGCCTGGCCATTTTTACAGGTATAACTGGTCAAACTGATGATCAAAAGATGTTTCTGTGATACATTTACAGGTACAAGGCTGTATTCCTTATCCTCATGTTACACGGCGTGGCCATCTTTCTGCCCTGGTGCATGTTCGCTACGGCAAGGACGGTAAGTTAGCAGAGATGAAATCAGTAATATTCAAACAGATGTCTTCAGTTGGATCTACTTCTGAAGACCATGTTTACTGAAGTTAGTTAAAAGTTAATTTATCCGTTAGCCATGTACCATCAGTGGGGGTGACGAATGTATTAGCAATCGCGTTACGTATAAGTCAGTAATGATGTTACATCAAGTATGTGTTACCAATGCGTCCAATCAGTATATTTTGCCATCTATCAATTCAACAATTCTGCGAATGAAACAACTAAACAGTAAAACAATCATTCAAGCAGGTAATATTGCACACACCATTCAGCTCATAATACTGTATGTTCTCACCGTAATTGCGTACACCCCGTGGCGATATAGTCAGTGGTAAGGCTTTATATCATTTTAATGCCCAGTAGTTTTATTTCCGTATGCCTTTTTTCTATTCCGCTAATCAGGTTTACAGCGGTAGGAACGTACCATTGATCTTCCTGCAGATAAGTCCACTTTTATAGGAAATAAGATTATCTTTAATGAGACAGTAAAATCACTCTCTGGACCCGTGTCCTAATAGACGTGTCCCACTTCCGCGAAATTAACCGAAATGAAGTTAGCAGCTGGCGGTATACTTTTTGTGCCCCTTAGTCCCCTTTGGGGATCTGTCTGGAAGATCTCTAATTGATTTGTCGATACTGGAAAAATATCCATAGATGCTGACAAGAATTATATTGAACCGTGTTATGTCTACAGAGAGGTTGCCGTGAGTCAAGCTCCAGTTCAGGCCATTATGTAAGCCAAAGAATTATTTTTGGAAATAGTGATTGTCTCCACTTTGTTTGGAACTCTTGTGCGAAACTGTACCCAAGAATTAAGAGATACGGTAAATGCCTGGATACACTCTGAAAGCAATTGTGTACAAGACATGCGCAGTGTGAGTGCCGCAATAATTGCAGCAGATTTGTACGCACGGGTACCTTCTATTTAATCTCTGTTTGCACCGAATAGTGTACCAGTGGCACACGTATCGTCCACATCACAAGCCGCACGAAGCTACAGGAAATAGTAAATACACTGGAGTCCTTTTTGAGAAAAAAGAAAGTAAAATAAAACTGAAAACAGAACAGTCAGTCACAGGTATAATCAACTTCGGTGTTTGAGGTGCATGGTTCCCTGGGATTGAATCCTTTACCATACTAGGCACTTTCACATTGACACTTTTGACTTAAGGCATAAGAATTGGGAATAAGATATGTTACACATCTTTAGTTCATCATATTCTACAGCGTGTGTTTAACAGGCGTTATTTCATGTGGCATGTTATTCGCCTGTGACATTGAACTTTGCGTGCATCGTTATGCATTTATACTCTGAGAAATTACATGTACGGGTCACAAAGCCTGATTCATAGTTAAGTGCGTATGTTCTTGTGCCTTGTGTTTTAACCGTTCATTCACTTGAAATTAAGGATTAATAAAGATTCCGTGTTAACCCTTATGATGTGTTTTCTAATGGGAATACCTCGTATATCCTTGTAGAATTGACATTGCACTGTCGGAGTATACAGTCAAACCTGTACCTACGGCCACCTGTAATCATCGTTCATCTACCTTAAGCGGCCACTCTCTGCCGCGACCAAACAATTTTCCATGTTAAACGACCTGTAATATGCGGGCACCTGTCCAACGGGTCCAGCGCCCAATATATTTTGCCACCAAATTCTATATCAGCCTGTCCTGAGCGGCCGAGACTTTCAACTGTAATGAAGATTGACGCATCGGACATTCAAAAATTTCAAAATGGCGATCACCCGACAATAGTTTTTGTAGTGATTAAAAGTTACAACCTGCCACTTTGTGATGAGAAGTGAAGTGTGAACATTATTGGTCAATAGCAGTGAACTGTATTGTTCTTTAATCAGGCCTAGCTGGTTATTGTCCAGACACCCCTGCACTGTGGTAGTGGATTTGCTCTATGCTGAGGTCTGCGCTATGAATGCCATGAACAGCGCGCAGACTCGGATATAATCGGATATAATCTGACCTCCTGTAGTTCCTCCCATGAATGGTTTCTTTGACAAATTATCCGGCTTGCTTGGCCATTATCTTTGCAGGCAAATGGTGCTGCGTTTTTATTTCGCGTGGCCAAAATATTGCCTGCACCGAACACATGGAGAAATTGATCTTCCTTCACTTGTACATGTTGTTGTTGTTTCACTGGTAATGACAAATATGATTCAACATTTCAGCAGTCTGCCATTTTCAGTCCAAAACTTTGTTAGAATAGTCATTTATAGCTACGTAGGTCAAACTAGCACATGGCCTTTTAGGGCTTGACAATGACAGGAAGAAAGTTCTCTTGTTATGTGTGCCCTCACCTGAAGCTCTTTCTGTAATCGGCTGTTAAATGCGTGAAATCCATAGGTCTACCCCATAAATCTTGAAATTATTGAGTTATTATTTTACTACAATTGTTATATTTCTATGAAATTTATGTAGCTGACCAGCTTAGTGCTTTAACAATTATGTATAAGATTATTATGTAGGGCTACACGTGTAGATTTCCTGAAACTTTCCTGTGATTTGGCTTGGTCTTCACAACCTGTCTTATGTGTCCAACAGTCATAAGCGGCCACTTTTTACGTGTCCCTTCACTGGCAGCATACAACAGGTTTGACTGTATGGTTTGAGAACCAGAAAACCAATGAATTTGTTCCGAGTGATGGCCTTTTACAGCCTAAACAGGTTCGGATATATCAGCTCAAATCCCCAAAACGCCGAAGGTCTAAATTCATTTTAAAGTCCGGCTGTGCTTTTTGTTCTTAAGTCATTAACTTTCGCAACACGTCAAGGTACAAACATTTCCTAAATCTCGAGGGTGAGAGCCGAAAACAAACGTGCTCACGAAATACTCCTGCTAAAGGAAGGAATCCCGACGGAAAGTAAAAGTTTGAAACATCTACACTGTGCGTGATTGCCTCAGATGCGCATGAGAAGACGAATAATAGACAGTTGTTTTCCGTATCTGGTGTGATGTAATGGTCTTTTACACACAAAATTTGAACTAATGGCGTTGAAATAAAACTTTAGCTGAGTGAAAGCACCAGGGGGAATCGCGTGTTACCCTTTATTTCTGTGAGTCTTAGAAGGAAATGGCCTTTTAGACATACCGTCAGTATTGTTTATAACTTTAATTCTGTTCTTCAAATCGTCCGGTTTGTCTTACAGTGAAATGTATTTATTCGAAATACACAGAGCCTGTGCATGACACGACTCAATTGTACACGGTTGAATACATTTTATTCATAGATGTTTAACGCCATGCTCAAATTTTTTTCACTTACAAGATGGCGATTGGTTTTACGGGGTGAGAAAACCAAAATGCCCTGGGTGAACCACTAGCGTTTGACAAGTTACTGACGGACCTTCCCACATGTGATGCATAGATTATAACTACTGTACATGCTCCCGAAATTTTGTGCAAGAGATAATATTTGTGTTAATATATCACTGTGGTATATGTATGTTATATATTATTTTACTTTACTTGTATGTTTTTTACTTGTAGTACTTTGAAGATTACAAGCTCAATGCTACAGGGGTGACAAATCCTGGATACAGGAATTACTACGCCACGTTCTCCGGCTTGTCGTACCAAGTGCCCCTGTTCCTGCTGAACGTGGTCAGTCTGGTGGCGCTGCGAAACAAGTATGTCCGCAAATAGAGTTAGGCCTTTAAATAAATATTGTATTTTTGATTGAGTAGCACTGCTCAAAACAGTTCGTCTGTGTAAGTGCATTTTCACATATTCATATACCTGAATGGATATGACTGTTGCCACGGCGTAAAATCCCAATGAAATAAATAAGGAAGTGAATGAATGTTGTCAATCATCCAGATTTGGCAATCTTAAAACAGTGAAGTAAATATTGCCTTCTAAATATTTTGTCTTTTCGACTAACTAATCAGTTAAGTGCCTACAACTAATTAAAGTTCAACAATTTCAAGGTGTTCAAGGTTTGTGTATTAATTTAGCAATTTGTGCCAGAAATGAAGGATAACATGGAGGTCAACTCACCACATGTACACTTTTCCTGTTGAAACATACTCTGAGTGTGGAATGCAAAACTAACCAAGTCACAAGTCACAAACACTGAACCCTGTTGGAGGCAACTGTTTACTGCCGCAACGCCCATAAGCAATATACTCCTTACCCAGACAACAATGCTTGCTTCACTTCACTTCCTTATGATTAGTCTACCTGGATGAGTGACAAAATTAAATCCCATCATACGTAAAAAATGAATCATCACAGACCATCGGGTTTAATTTAGATCAAAACTACCTATCTTGGATGCACGTTCTTGTCGATTTACTGGCAACCATGTGGCTGAAGTTACTTGGCCGGTATGCTTTTATCTCCCTTGGGACAAAGAGGTGATGTGATAAGCTTCTACACGGTATAGAAGTGCAGACGATTGTAGTTTTAGCTGTTACTCTGTTTCGTTTAACTTGTTACCTGCATGCACGTAGTCAGCTATATGTATCTGTTACATAATTACTTTAAACTTGTTTAAGGATGTTGTAATTTTCGATGCAAATACTCGATTGCTTCTGGAAAAACATACAGTATAGTAACAAAAGGACCAGGTAGTTTAATACGGAGAATCAGCACCAAGAGAGCTACAATAAATGAAGTGCAAATTTCACAATTCCAGCACAATATCTGTAAATTTTGGAATCAGAAGTATAAATCTTGGTAGAGGCACCGATGAAAGTTTATGGCCGTAAAATAGATGATTGCTTAGTAATAACCCACCAAAACTGCGACCAAAAACTCCAGTTGTCGTTCAAACGAGGCACTGTGCTTTTAACGTACAGTATGAAGATCAGTGGTGGCCAGAAAAAAGAAATGACTGAAACTTTCATATATGTATTTCTACATTTATACGTGCTATCAAAGTTTCGTTTGGTTGACGTTTGTCTTCATATGTAACCCATAAACTTTATAATGTGATCAGTTTTGTCATATTTTAGCGAGTTTAAAATTTGTATTTCTGCCTGAGTCTGTCAGGCAACCTACAGCAAACTAACGAACTCAAAGTGAAGAACAGGTAGCACCTCAAGGAAGAGTTCGAAGCTTTTTTGTTCATTTTTTTTCTTTGGAAAATACTTTTGTGTGAGTATAAGGCCGACTTCCATTAAATAAGTGTTAATGTGAATTAGAATGGATAATTGTTAAGGTTTGATATACACAACTTGTGGCAACCATATGTCCGCCAAAATCATATGTGAACCCTGCTTGAGGGCACATGTGGTCTTCTTCCAGTAACATTAACCTGTCACGGTAGGGAATTATAAGCATGAAAATAACATTTGTTATAAATTTACGTAATTGATTGGTGCATAACTGCCTCCTCAAGAATTTTTCAGGAAGTTACATTTGTGACGCAGTGATTTTCTCTACCAAACGGTGTCTAATGCAAAAAAGATATTTCGGTGTGCCTAGAGTAGGCTGCCAATGTCCCATTTTATAACGCATACATCCCCAGTGCCTGTTTTGTAATGCTCATGCTTGTCATATAACAGGAAAGTAAAACTAAACAGAACGAAAAAATGAAGTTTTTCTTCCGGCACACAGTTTCCTGCACTGGGGCTGATTCGCCCCTTACTATACCAGATCCTTCACTGATTACTAAATATCGTTTACACATTTCCTTCCTACACTGCTGGGGCTGTTAACCTGGCGGTCTTATGTGATTATGCAACGTTTCTTTTCAGAGGCGCGTGTCCCACCTGGACTGTCATCAGTCTCATGTCCCTGGTAGCTCTGCTTATCGGCACTGTCGTCCTCGCCATGTTTGACACGTCCACGTGTAAGTAGAACACACAGGACGACGTATGGTCAAGGGGAGAATGGGATAATCTATATGTTAGAATTTACTTCTTGATTGATAGATTAAGCGTCGTCGGTTTATTGTCACCATGACCTCCCGTATAGTACGCTCAGGCGAATCTACAAATCCCCTGTCCAGCACCGGGATTGAGCCCACACCGTGTAAGACCTTGTGTTTGATTGGCATGTTGACATTGTGGACTACAACTGTGGCTTTGCTGCCTCAGACACACGTTTAAAGCTGTAGCCAGCTGCAGCTATCAGGCTCTTGGCGTTCAGGTCTCGTAGGTATCTAGCGAAGGCCTGTGGTTTACTCCGGCCACGCCATAAACCTGAACGCCGTCATAATATTCTTGAGCACGACGTTAAACAGGCATCAATTAATGTTAACCCGGGTCCTGTCATACTAAAGACTTTAAAAATGGTACTTGCCGTTGCCTCCCTTGTCGATCAGCACTGAGAGGTTAGAGCAAGGAAACATGGCTGGTTGGCAGTTGTCAGTATAAAGTGACTGGGCGGGTGTCATGTCTGGCGTGTTCGGCTTGATACTTCAGTGGTGGCATGGACTCGCCCTGCCACAAGAAGACGCAATATATATAAACACACAAGTAAAGACTCCTCGTCGTCATATTATTGAAAAATTGCTAAGTGCGACGTTAAACCCCAAGCATTCAATCATTCATTCACTTATTGTAACTGCAAAAATAAGGACGCCACAAAAGATGAATTTCTTTCACAACCATGATCATGGTAATTAATTATTTCTTACGTGAACATGAGCTTCTGGTCAATCTCGTAAGAACCTTTAGTATCCCAGCGAATGTAGGTTACCATACCGTCAGTGTCTTAACTAGCTTCAAATGTCTTCATATTCCAACTCCACTAAAAGGGTTTAATTTGTTTCACTCAAGTTCCAATTGTTTTGAAGTACCTCTGTTTCAAGTGTTTGGTTTAAGGCGTTGATTAACCAAGTTTTAATGGGTTGAAATGTGATCACTTTATCAAAGTGGACGGATAGCTCTTGTAAGCGCAATGACTCCTCGTAATCTTTACAGTGTTAAATGTAAAACGTTTTAGAGTTTTAAGACTGCTCACCTCGTTCAAGAGACCATTCGTCGTAGTATGGAGGAAGTAGACAAAACATTAACACTTAATAAAACTGCTCCGACACGTGTAACTTTCATAAGTGCAATCACTCCCCGTGATCTTTACAGTATTAAGTGTAAAACTTTTTAGAGTTTTAAGACTGCTCACCTCGTTCAAGAGACCATTCGTCGTAGTATGGAGGAAGTAGACAAAACATTAACACTTAATTAAACTGCTCAGACACGTGTAACGTTTATAAGTGCAATCACTCCCTGTGATCTTTACAGTATTAAGTGTAAAACTTTTTAGAGTTTTAAGACTGCTCACCTCGTTCAAGAGACCATTCGTCGTAGTATGGAGGAAGTAGACAAAACATTAACACTTAATAAAACAGCTCAGACACGTGTAACTTTTATAAGTGCAATCACTCCCCGTGATCTTTACAGTATTAAGTGTAACACTTAGGTGTTAAGGGGGAATTAAACCACACACAACCTGCAGAAAATTCCACAGCATTGAACATTGCACTCTTGTAATACATGAGTACTTTGTAATTAATCTGCCCACAAATTGTCATTACAAAGCCAGGATTGACCACAGTTTTTGCCCGAATCACTTCAGTGGGAAAAGTTTCCTATTTCATAAGGACATTCTTGGAAGAGTAATATTGTTCAAAATTACGGGCATTTGCTGCTCTTGGGTTGGTCTTTATCAGGAGGGAAGCAGTTACAACTAGCAATTTAACAATATTTGTTTGTCTCATCGAAAACAATGTTTTAAGTATCTTTTATTCTATATGTCATGGATGCTCCTCTTTCAGGGATAGACGTCTTCTTCGGCGTTACCATGGGTACTGTCTTACTACTCGGAAGTAAGTTTCATTTATTTGACTTGGATAAGACGCGCAATGTTGTGTCCTGTAATATTGATGAGGTGGAAAAATGTAGTTACCGTCAATATTGAGCTAATACGTTCTATGTTTATTGTCGCCATGAAGCCGGCATTAATATGGATGGACTTCCACATTTTCTACTAACCTATGAGCTGTCAATAAAGTAGAATTCAAAACATCTTACTTATACAAGATTACTTTTTTGTGAAACGTGCGTAATGGAATTTTAATCCGAATGTGAAAGATATTAATCTTTATGTGGCAAAAACTTAGATATAAATGTCAAGTAAGGTGAGAGCGTAAAGGAAGTGGAACTTTGATATGTGATGTATAGTAGATGCGTAATATTTAATGCATCCCGTGCATGATTATCTTTTCAGTCTTCACGGGCGTATACATGAGCAATATTTTTGGTTTGTCGGCAATATTTCCTAAGAATTACACAAGCGTTTTAATTATGGGAACGGTAAGTAAGCTAATCTATGAGTTACTTTATTAAAGTGGTGTGCAATGAAATAGAGCTATAACATTTATTTTTATGCAAACCAAATCTATTTTTATATAGTATGAGCAGATGTTGTTCTCTATTGGAAGGAATGATATCCATACAAGTAGCAAATTCTTGAAATTTGTTTTTTGTTTCATTTATTTGAATGGTGTTTTACGCCGTGCTGAAGAATATTTCACTTATACGACGGCGGCCAGCATTAAGTTGGGAGGAAACCGGTCACAGCGGTGTTTTGTAAATGTGGAACCGTTTACTAATCATACTTTTTGTAAGATTTCTTTGACTGTGTGAATGAGAGAGGAAACCCATTTCTAAATTAGCAGTTTGTTTTATATGTGGAACCGTCCGCTAGTGAAAATTTGGCATTTGGGTTTGACGTTATAAAGTTCAGAGTTTTAAACTGTGTTTTTTCCTGTCCTGTGTACGTTACACGCATGTATCTTGTCTTCTGTGTTGGAACTAAAGACAAACTCCAGTTTCTTACATGCTTCAAATGTAGCAGAATACGCAGATCACATCACAGTAGTCCAGATAGAAAGCAATTAAGCTATGGTCTGAGTAAGTGTTTTTTGTGGCACATTATATCTCATTCTCGCCTAAACAGCCTTGCACTTCAAAGGCGCATTTATGAAACGAGCCAACCCAATTAAATTACAAGGAATCACAAGGTCACAAGGACTCGTACAGATCTTTCATCTTCGTCCATTAGCTACTGTGTCTTTTGAAGTGGGCTATTAAGCCTAACGCTGGATTAAGTATTGACTCTTTTTCATAAAAGTCTGGAGAAAACGTAGGAATGAAACGTATGACTCTTGAAAGATTCATGTCCGATTCCACTAAGCGATTTTTTATTTGAACAGCGATTTAAAGAATTGATGTAATTCCCAGGTTTTGGTCGAAGGAGTTGAAATGTCGATATACCTGTATTTATCGTAACGTGAAACTTTGGAAATATTTCCAGGTTTACTTCCCAGATTCCAAAATTAATAACTGGAAGCTAATTTTAAAGTTTGACTTTACTTAAAACAAACAGGCCACAGTGAATTGGGCCGCATTGCTTGTCTGCGTGTTTCCATATACCGAATAAAATACATTTTGTTTTTGTTGTTGGGATATAAAACTGATGATACGTAGTTTTCTTATGTAACATGTTTACCTGCAGGTATAGGAGTTGTTAAGACGTACACCGTAATGAATTACATTTCCCGCCCAGTGTTGAAGAAAACAATACTCAGTTATGGTTTGTGATGAAGATAGGCATAACGCCATCTAGATGTTGCTTAAGGAAAGATAACTGACTGACATTGCCCACTACTGAGTGATATATCCCAATGGGCTTATACCCTGAGTTATTCTCCCTTACATAACATCCAGGTGGCGCTATGCCTACCTTGATCATGGACCATAGCTTCCCGATGCTTTCCCATTGTTCTATACAAACACACTGCTATTTGTCCTGTTTCCAGCTGTGTAGACAACAATTGCTGTTTGTAAGAACATTGTTATTTCTCCTATTTTCTTGTTTTTTTCAGAGCCTAAGTAGCGTTATATCCAGCTTAGCAACAATCTTGTCCATTGCCAGTAAGTCAACATATGCCAAATCTTTGTATTGCAAAGTAGACATTATTTGTCTGTATTACAGTACTCTCGTTCCTTGACCCATTAAATGTATGATTTCCTAGACTTTGATTTATCGGCCTTATAGATCCCTGACCTCGGGTTCACAAAGCGATCTTAGACTTAAGTCAAAATTTCAACCATTAACCTTGGTGTGTTCTTTTCCGTTATTTTAGCTGAAATTTGTATTATAATAACTCACTCAGAATTTACGATTACAAGCAATATTTAATCCTTGTTACATAAGAAATGACAATTTTAAAGTGATGTGAAATTTTGACTTAAGTCTAAGACCGCTTCGTGATCCCGGGGCCGGGTTAGTGAGATAGTGATGTCTAGTCTTTATACACACTCTTAAGCTCTCTAAAACTAAAGTGTTATATTTTGACTGCTCTTATAAGTTATCTCATCACTTCTAGTATTACCTTCTGTTAAGTGTTAATTTTTCAACACACTTTCAAGTATTCACATTCCTACTGCATTAAAAGGTGTGAATTCTTGCAGCGATCTGGTTAATCAACACCTTTAACCAATGTTTGAAACAGAGTTTAAAAGTTGATTTTTTTAATGGTGTTTGAATATAAAGACTTTCCAAGAGTGTTGAAACATTAACACTTCACAAAACTGGTCAGATACATGTAACTCTTATAACTGCAGTTACTCCTCGAGATCCTTATAGTGTTAAATGCAACACTTAAGTTTTAAGAGTGCATAAAAAACTTTCGGCTATTTATGTGCCAGTGAGGAACGGAAATTCTTGAAGTTCCACAGGATGTGATTTTCTCTTTACTTCACTTGGCAGTAAGTTCTTCATTTTGTGGTTTGTGATGTTTGGAACTATGCATCAAACTGTTTGATAACCGGAAGTAGAAGATACAGTGCTGAAATAAAAGCCCTGCAGTCATTTGAGTGTTACAATCGTATTAAACTAGAGTAATAAAGGTTTGCTCTCCACGCCAGAGCGTTGAGTGAACCGCTTTCTGCTCAAAATTTTTGAGCTAATACGATGGAGGTCTGTTTTATTGTTGAAAAAACCGGAGTGTCCGTCGTAAACCACCGACATTTGACGTGTTGCCGACGAACATTTTCACACGTGACCTACCATATTCATGGAAGACAAGTCTTCAACGAACGACAGGTTTCGCTAACGGCCACACGAGCAGCGACAACCGCTTGCTGTCACCTTGGCCTCGCGAGCAAAAACAGCGAGGGAATCTACAAATGTCTGCTCATTTCTTGTTTTATAGTGATTGGAATTCAAACACCTATATCCACCCATGCTCTTCCTCAACAGCTTTGAAGCTAAGTAATTTGACATATGTAAGCAGCCACCTAGATTAATATAAATACCATGACGCAAGAATTAATACAGATACTCCAAATAGCTAAATGAAATACGTTTTTGCTTTACACGGACAAATGTGTAATGAATTCTGATTGAGAAGTGCCTCAGACTGTAACTGTATACAATCCAGTGATGATAATAATTACTGTATCATGCTCCATTGACAAGCTCAAAGAACACTGAATGACTCCTTCCCACGTTAGCGTGCAGCCAAATACGATAAGAGAAAATCACCTGCTGTTCAGAATGATAATTCTAATATTTTCCGTAAGGACAAGGAATATATCTTTTCAGGCTAATCTTTCAGGCCAAGGCAAAAAGGACAAAATCTTCTAACCCTTTCCTGCCTGTTATCCAGAGAGGTTTTATGCTTCCTCTTCCCCAGCTGTGAGTTTCTGTTGTCCATCATCCATTGTCTGTCATCTATGCTAATGTTGCCTACACGATTTCTCCCAGAAGTACTGAACGGAACTTAAACCAATTTGGTTTGCAATTGTATTTCATGGGCCTTGAGATCCAATTAATATCCAAAGTGTGCCCATTGGTTCGTTTGTCGTTTTGTCAGAATCATGACTCTATTTTGCATACATGGCTTACTTGTTCACACGTCCAAGATGCACGTATAATAGATTGAAGAGTCGTCAGACGGGTCTAAAGAACTGATCAAATTTGGGGTATTCCATCCAACTCTTTTGTGTAGTCGTCTGTACTCCGTACCTGTGTAATGAATTGTCTGCTGGACATCTTACAGAACCGCTGGCCAAACTTTAGTCAGATTTGGCATGGCGATCTGATTAATTTTTGGGATATGTCCGTCTGTGCTCCTGTAAGAGTGTTTGCTTTGGAGCTGCTTGATTCCTGTGTAAGGGTACCACTATCGGAGAGTAAAGATTAGAAACAACTGCCTTGTTTAACTCTCAAATCACCCGATAGGCCTTACAAAGGATCAAACAAAGTTAAGATGAATTCCTCAATCTACGGATGGCAGTCCGATAAGTGGCTTATTCCCCAACTGCCTGTGAATGTGTAACTTCTCAGGGCGGACGAGTTCACAGTAGCGTCCGTGATGCCGAGCTGTCGATGTACGTTTCCTCGGAAAAACAAACAAAGTCACTTTCACGGTAAACTGGGATGAAATGTACCTAATGGCACAAAGAGACAATGGGTGATACAAGCTCCAAAATGACGTCTCCAACAAATAGCAAGTGGCGAAACACAACCTCACAAAATGCTCTGTACAGAAAATGAAGTGCAAATGACGAATGTCGAATGGCGTGAAAGCCGATATCTCCAAACCTAGCAAAATCCTACACGGTGAATGACAGTAAATATGACTGCTCTCAAATGAACTTGAGTAAATAACTGCTCACAAGTGGATTTGAGTGAATGACTGTTCACAAGTGGACTTGAATAAATGACTGCTTACAAGTCAACTTGAATGAATGACTGCGTCGATCATATTTTTATAGAAATTTAAAAGGAAATTCTGGATGGTTTGATCAAAAACATGTTTACAACACCGATACATATTTCCTGAATGTATACCCTATGTACAATGACACTGAACTCATAAACACCGAAGCCTCGAGAAAGTTGGACTGAAATACAGTGCAGGCTATAACGTAAACAAAGGGAAAAGTGTAGGTCAGACACTGACCCATAGACCCACTGAATTTTATCAAATCATATTAGGCTTAGTCAACTACTATTGTTTGCGTGTTCGATTGTCCATTTGTTCGATTGTCTATTCTCAGTTGTCAAGATGTTCATATGATTTTGCAGTCCCTGGAACTACTAGTCACGATATGGCTGAAATACTTCCGATGTGGCGTTAAGCCACAATCATTCATTTATTCTTTTAAACTAAACTGTTGACGTTAACAAACTCCTACGCTGGCCGTGGGATCTTTTTACATGTTCAGATTCATTTCCTTCAGCTTTAGTTCATGTATATGAAAATGTTTTCACAATGTCATCTCTAATGTTTTACCTGTTGTTTCTTGTTAGCGACAATTATCCAGTCACATGCGCCAATTACATATATACATTTGCTGACATGAAGCCAACATGATTTTCTTACAGAACCAAAATCGTTCCTTAGTAAAAAAATACCTCTTCAAATCAATCGCAACAATATGGCTAAAACATTGCCTACCTTTCTTCAAGGCAGTATCATTTATTCATGTTTTAACGCAATCAAACATCCAATCAATTCAGAGAGCAATAAGGCAACCATGATAAACATGCCAGAGGATCAATAAATCTGTACCATTAGTACAGCGTAAAACACTAATCAATCAAATCTTTTGCCATTGTGCCTGTTAATTATTAATTAACCCAATCAGTTATTCTAATTTCCACATTTCAGTCTCATCGGCGATTAAAATCAGTGCCATTTATTTCTTCCTGACTGCTATCATTCTCTTGCTGGTTGTGTTCGACACGTTCTTCGCTCTTCCATATTTGGTAAGTGTCTGTTTTAGAGAGTATCAGGCATAATGATCCAGATATAGCTCTTTGTGGATGTAAAAAGGACCATTTGGCCTGGGGAACAGTTTCATATGATGAATTCCAAAATAGTAAAGTTAACATATCTATAGGACTATCGTAGCAACATTTCTCAGGTCCAAAGAGCAGTGAATCATACTTGTGTATATCAAATCTACAATTTATACGTGTTGTAAATTTATTTTTCATCTTTGATTACATCTAACTTTAGTTACATCCTGTAAGAAACTAGTAAGGGGGAAGATCTTCCAGCAACCATTGAATGGTCGTTGGTTTCCCCCGGGATCTACCCGGTTTCCTCCCACCATAATGGTGGCTGGCGTCGTATAGATGAAATATTCTTGAGTACAGCGTAAAAGATTAATTAAATAAATAAATAATGTAAGAAACTATGATAAGCGACTTTAAAAAAACGCATTATTTTTTTAAATTCTTGAAAATGAAATTTAAAAAAAAATTATCAACTTAGTGATTGTTTTCCTCTTCTTTCGAACAACGCACAATACAGTACTGATAGATTTTTGTATCATGTTAACCTGCAACATTTGTATACCGTTTTCCATGTTTTGTATTCCGTATCTTGTGTTCCATGTTTTCAGTGTACATTGTGCCATGGCCAAAACAGACTTGTTTTATCGATCTTTAATTTACTGAATTTTGATTTGTTGCAGAAATTTTATCGTCATTATAGGGCAATAGTTGCTATGAAACTTTCAGCTAATGCCGGAGCCGTCATTAAAGAGAAGCGAAAACGTCCGCTTCTGCATACTTTTAAACAGGTAATTTTAATTACTTCATTTATTTAAAGTAGGTAAGTAGAGACTTATTTTTTTAATACTTTGCTCAATCCTTAAAAGTAACACTTTGTGGTAAGCACTTTAAGATTTGGTACCTGAAATACAAAGAAGAACTCTTTTTGAAATTTTTCCATCAGCATTTGATTCAAGATTGCCGCTATATTTTGATGACAATACCGATGAGTCATTTTTCTGCATTCACGAGAACGACTGTAAAAAGTACTTGTTAACCACAAATTGGCAGTTGAAGCGATACAACGATTGAATTGAACTTTGGCTTCCCGGCAGCTTGATGTTTCAGGATATGTTGAGCAAGATATAGAGTAAACTGCTGAGCATGATGGCGTTGGTTGAGCGTCACGTGGTTGATATTGCCGAATAGTGTGTACTAGATAGAACAGTGTATACTTGACATTGTTTAACTGTGTACTCTGTATAGTTTATAGCCAAGATTGCTAAAGAGTGTATACTGAACACTGTCGAATAGTCTATCCAGTGGGTTGTAGAGCGGGTCATAACGAAAATTGTAGAATGGAATGCATTAGTTACGGACGAATAATGTATACTGGCGTTGCTTAAAAGTGTATACTAGACATTGTTGAATAGTGTGTAGGGGATAATTTGCGTCACGTGAATAGTAGCGATGGCGATGAAGACAGTCCAGCGGGGTGTAACGGTGATTGTTAGGCAGGCTGTAACGGTGATTTTTGAGCAAGTTGTAACGGTGATTGCTGAGCAGGTTGTAACGGTGATTGTTGAGCAGCCTGTAACGATGACTTTTTGAGCAGGTTGTAACGGTGATTGTTGAGCAGGTGGTAGGAGATATTGTTGAGAAGTACGTAGTGTGGGTTATTGCTCGTTTATAGATGGAATTGATGAGCAGGTTGTAACGGTGATTGTTGAACAGGTTATAGCGGAGATTGTTGAGCAGGAAATAGCAGAAATTGTTAAGCAGAGGGTGGGAGATATTGTTTAGTGCGCAGTGGATGTTGTTGTGCGGTTGTAGAGGACATTGTTGAGCAGAATGTATCGCAGATTGTTGAGCTGGTTGTGGTGGAGATAGATGAACAGAATGTAGCGGAGATTTTTAGCAAAGTGTACAGGGGATAGATGAGGAAGATCAGATTGTTTGAGCAGGATGTAGCACAGATTTTTGAGGAGGATGCTGTGGAGATTGTTGTACAGAGTGTAACCGAGCTTGTTTCGCAGGTCTTTGGGGATATTGTGGGCATATTGAGTGTGTCCTTAATTTTTGGCACAATATGTTGGAGATGGCTGTTTAGTTAACTTAAAAAAGCCTTCATTTGTCACAATTTCAGTCGCGTACAAATAAGGAATATCCAAGTTGGTAGATTTTTATGTGACTGCCAAAAATGAAATCCTGTATTTGCAATAAGCTGCCTAACAAAAAAACAATTGGGCCTAACTTTCATAAGTTTACACATAAAGGGCTCCAGATGGTCTAATAAAATTGCAGATACAAATATACTGGTTGCCTCATATCGAACCTCATTATACATGTATGTGGTTACTTCCTGTCCACAGGTTTGGATGGTAGCCCTCTCCGTTTGGCTTGTTTACTTCTCTTCGGCAGTCATCTATCCCAGCATGATGGCAAACACCTCCAAAATTGACCCACAGTTTCCTCTCCCAGGTAAATGTTGTAGTATATAAATCAATTCTCATCCGACCTCACCGGCTTCTTTAACCACACTGCTTACTCTAGGCGAACGGGTCGATAGCAGACACTAGAAAACAAATGGGATTGGCTGGGGGATCCAAACTGCCCAATGCTGAAGTGAAAACCGAAATGCAGTTTGGTTAGCAGACAGATGTTTAGAGGGAGAAGTTGTATAAGCTGTTGTTAACAAGTATTACAGTAACCCTGGAGATTTAGGTTGTTCAGCTCTACTTATTATTAGGGGCACTAATTTATAACAGATGTCCATGCGTGAGCTCAGCGTCCCTGGGGTCTGTATTAACCAGGCATAGGCTTGTTTTCGTGCTTCTCCTGTCAGCGCTCCGTTCTGTCCACCTGCCTCCTCATGGTTTATGCGATACAACTTTGTCCCGGTCTTCTTACCTATAAGCTGAGCAAGGCGAGCGTTTTTCTTACCAAATGGGCCAAATACCGGCGTTCGTCCTAGCTGTTACCAAGACCACCGATTTTCTTACCTAATTTATTTATTTATTTATTTGATTGGTGTTTTACGCCGTACTCAAGAATATTTTACTTATACGACGACAGCCAGCATTATGGTGGGTGGAACCGGTCAGATCCCGGGGGAAACCCACAACCATCCGCAGGTTGCTGGCAGGCCTTCCCACGTACAGCTGGAGAGGAAGCCAGTATCAGCTGGATTTTCTTACCTAATTAATCAGGATGGTCCAGGAGCCTCTCATGCTGGCTTCCTCTCTGGCCGTAGGTGGGAAGGTCTTCAGCAACCTGCGGATGGTCGTTGGTTTCCCGCGGGATCTGACCGGTTTCTTCCCAAAATAATGCTGGCCGTCGTCGTATAAGTGAAATATTCCTGAGTACGGCGTACAACACCAAATAAATCAAATAAATAAGTAAATAATTAACGAAGATACAAGGTTATATACATTTTTATGTCTAGGCTGTGCATACGGTGGTAAGTAGTTGGTACGAAGTATTGTGAAGTTTGTATTATATGGACTTTATTTGTAGGTTTTCATAAACAATAATTAAAGTAAGCCTGCACTAAAAGCGAAAACGTGGCGGTATTGATATATGAGTTAGTCGCAGGTTCCTTTCGAAGAATGACAAGAAATTCCTCTCATGCAGTTCCTGTTTTACATTTTACCGTTTTCTATTCCATAGATTTGTTTCGTTCTAAATAATCTCTGCAAAAAATGAAACATATACATACAATTTGAAATTGATAAGGAGTTAATGAAATTCCCATCGGTTATCAAGGTTTGAGTGATTCGTATAGATCAAGATTTGGACAAGCGCTGGTCAACTGCCATATTACCTAAGTGGAAACACACATTTTCATAAAAGTAACTTTGAGAATATTATATTTCCCAAAAGTAAATCGGGTAAAAGGACACTGCTGTGTGATAATTATGGATGGGAGTAATTCCTCTTGTAGCACTGAATAGAAGATTGGCCGATCATCACATAACCATCGGTAACAGTACACATATCCAGGTGATAGGTCTCGTATTAAATCCTTCATTAATGATGATTGATGAAGGTCTTGCATGTTGCTTCTCGTTGTAGATGTCTACTGGAAACCAGTGTTTGGTTTACTCGTCTTTCCAGCATTTGCTCTGTTGGGAAATTTGTTAACATTCTTCGTTAACAAGGTGGGTATAAGATTAGTTACTAGAACAATGCCCTAAGCAAGGAGAAAATTGACGAAAACAAGTAATTGTGTTTTACAATGTGCTCTTTAAAACTGGTAAAGACAAGTGCCTTCAAGATGTCCTTGAACTTCAGAGAAATCGTCGATAGGTTATGTAGATAATCCATTTAAAATAGTGTTAGGGCCCTCTTATCTTTAGGGAACTACAATGATGTAAAAGCCATACAGCTTGCAAACTTTAGCGAACAAGTTGAGAATGGTGTAAACATTTTAAAATATCTAAGGGGAACTAGTTATTAACCACGAAAGTCCCCTTTGACACTTAGCTTTCGAACTTAAGTTCGAAAGCCTCTTTTAACAATTGTGCATTTAATGCCCTAGATGCTATTATGAAAGTCAACCTCCCATTGCATCCTTATAGCCAATGTGAGTGGCAATATAATTAAAGACGAACAGCATTGAGAGTAAAACCAGAGCAGCGACAACAGTGTGATAGCTGGCAAATGGTTATACGTACCCGGTGAAATACGGCCTCTTGTCAATTTACCTCAGGCAGGGTTTCATTCTTAGTTGTTCATTTAAATACATAAATAGTGGAAACTTACACTTTCAAGACCGAAATTTGTATACCAGTCATAAACCATGAAAGTGTATTCCGAATCGATAATCAAAAGACACTATTCTGAAATCCCCTAAACACCAGTTCCCAAGTGCACATACAAGACAGAATATGTAATGGTGGATAAAGTTGACAATATGCAAAGGAAAAGCATCCAGCTTTCAATGATGGAAATCGATATTCTAGTCATGAATTTTAGCCGTTTCCATTGCAGCAACTAATGTATTTAAGAGTTAAATGTCAACAGGCATTCTGAACTGGTTAATGTAAGATTATAGCGTTGATTTATTTTCTTTCGTTATCCGCTGTTTTTAGGGGCGTAGTGTTAGTTGATAGTGAATTCACTGTTTGAATTACTCCGTTTCTTCTGTTGATAACAGAGATCCCTCCCTCAGTGGATATGCCGTCGTTAGAGTAGCAAGTCGCCCGTGTGGCCCCTAGTTTTCGAAATCAAATCTCTGTAGCATAACAGGACGCTAGCGGAAACACCTCCCTATAAATTAGGTTTGGCCTTTTCAAAGGCGAGCAGCAACAGGGCGAAAGAGCAATTACTGACGGCCAGGAGCATCTCGCCAACAAACCAGCACACAGGGACGCAATCAACGCTCACAAGCCACCGATAAAAATGCTGCCAAGTTTTAAAGGCCTTGGATAAATTGTGTTTTGGCCTGTGAATGGAAAGCTAAGAATCAGAGCACGTCTTCGGCGGAGCTCTGGTAGAATGGGAAATTCCTTCTATCTGCGAGCCAAGTGGGGCGTAATTATAATAGATGAGCTGACTCGGCGTATCTGTGTTAACAGAGTTTTTACCTCACTAGCATTAAGTACGAGAGTCCTTTCGATTTACACGTACTACAAGAGTTCATGGTTATATTATCACACTTGCAGCTTTTCCTTAATTTCCGCGCGTTTTAGTTGTCTTCTAGTAAAGATTTTTGGCACGTTGTAGTGGGAGGGACCATTGTGAATACACGCAGACTCACTCACAGGGATATACAGTACTGTAGTTCCATGTTGTGTATATACTGGTGGACGGGGAACAGCGCAGTGAAAGCTAACGAGCGGTTACTGAGCTGTTTGGACACGGCTACTTGGCTAAACATTACTGAAAGAAAGTAAGGGTCTACTATTCAATATTCTTGCAGCAACCTGCGGATGGTCGTGGGTTTCCCCCGGGCTCTGCCCGGTTTCCTCCCACCATAATGCTGGCCGCCGTCGTATAAGTGAAATATTCTTGAGTACGGCTTAAAACACCAATCAAATAAATTAATAAATACTGTTCAATAAGACACTTTTTATGAAACTATGTGTTGCGCAGCCTTTTAAAGTGTTGTTATTAACAACAGCTTCCATATACTGCCAATATGTATGCTCTCTGAAAGGTACCCCCACCCCTCCCCTCTCCAAGTGCAATTGCTTGCTTTTGGATTGGACTGGATGCGCAGAATTTCTGCAGCTCACGCTGTAGCTTCCCATTCATAAGCATCTATATAACAGGAGTGCTACAGTTTATCAGAATCGTTATCAGAGCCAACCAAGAGCGATATCCTCATGGTATTTGATATAAGTGAAGTTACTTTTAGTACAGCGTTAAGTACCAGTCAAATAAAAAACAAAAGAATAAAACTATTGTACAATGAAATCAAATCAAACGTAGCTAGGAAATAAACATTAAATAACACGCCAAAGACCCTTAAATCGGATTGCTTTGATGCTGAACCTTGAACGGTATGTGAACATTTATACTTAGCAACTCGAGGTTGAACTATTTCCAAAACCTCATATAGTTCACCATTGTTCCCTGTACACTTATAAAATGACCTCATCTTCTGTGAAATATTGTCGATTTATTCGGAAGAAATTTCTTCGTGGAAAAAAGAACATGAGTTGACCAGAAATGGTTTGGCTTCTCGCCAACATGGTGTCTAGGTCAAGTCGGGCACCGTGACTAACACTGATTTGTTCAGGCATGCCGAATTATCCGGTACCAAGAGAGTGGAGTAAATTTTCTTCGTAAAAGCCAAAAACGCCTCCGACAAATATGTGGGTTCGAGACAACATATAAAGAATTGTTCTGTCTCATGATATTGAGCTCATTTGTAAAGTCCACTGCCCACCGGTTAGTTATATTAGCTGTGAGTGTGTTCGTGAATTTTTCATAAATGTAGGCCTATATGAAGAAACATTTGGAGTTGTACAAAAAAATCGGATGCTGCCTCGTGATGGTGACGTCAGCTCACTGGAGAATCTGGACCTAGTTGTTAAAAACTGTTTTAAGACAGTACCAGATTTAACTTTAAGCGAAGTCTTCAGTTTTTTTACTTAACCTTAAAAAGTTCGTAGCAATATATTAAGTATGAGCTAAATCTGCTGCCGTTACATTGGCGTTTGGCTAAAATTTTAAAAATAAAATATAAGAAATATAAAGCTTAATACCAGAATTAGCTAAAACACTTTTGAACAACTGGGCCCTGCTTTTCACAAGAAACATCTGAGAAGATGGTCAAAGGAAAACAAAGAACACATCACTTTACAATCCTACTGGTCCGTCAACTGTTGCCTCAACAGGTCGAAGTTGCCTTGAATAGCGGTTTGGCATTCAAACTCGCACGGGAAAAATGCCTCCGCGGTTTCTATTATTATGATGACTTTGGTGGCATAACGCGGTTGATGGCCCTCTCGTGTGGTCTTACACAGAGGTCGCTTGAGATTGCTTGTCAAAGTCCAGGCATTCCGCTTTCTGCTACGAGTATAACGGGTCGCCATTGTATTAGTGAGGAATTCTTGACAATCTCGTTAAACAAGAATTAGGTAGATAGATAGACAGATAGATAGATAGACAGATAGATAAGTAAATAAATAAATTGGCACTCAATGGTTCGATGTCAACATACACTTTCTAGGAAATGTGCCAAATCAGGCTCTGACCGGGAAAAATTCCTGAAATCAGTATTGATCCATAAACCTAGCTACCCAATGATGACGTTGTTTTTTTATAAGTAAATTTAAACTTAAACTAAAATTCAAAATTACATGGACGATATACCTGTCCCATTGGTGATTGGAAAAGAAAATTAAAGATTGTATGGGTAAGAAACGAAATTGATGTTGGTGTACACATATGACTTTCAGCCACTTTTTGTAACAAACTATTGTCACGATAAAATCACATCTGTCTATGCGTGTTGTAAATTTGTGACAAAGTGTCAGATATTATTTTGGGGTATTATGTAAAATAATCAACATTAACAAGTTCGGTTGTCGTTTGGGAATAATCGTCACTTGACATGAAATAAAACTAAAACCATGCAGAATAGGTTTTCTGCAAGAACAACACATTTCAGTTTTTGTGAATTTGTAGATCTCCCGTGTGGCAAAATGTGCCATGTAAATTAGTGCCTGGAATTTAAAAATAAATGATTATATGGATAAGTAAAGAAATAGAAAATAAATGGAGAAAATCCGTGATGGGAATTAAACACTCACCGGCAAATGAACGAGGAAGAAATACGTCTGTTTATCCTGTAACCATTTTTTAAAATCATCGTCTTCTTGCATTTAAAATTACACGCGTCAGTAAAGCTAGAAAGTAGTTATTTAGAAAATCAAGAAAATAAATCGACCACAAGCAAAAAACCCGAATTAACCAACGGCTTGATGGATTGGCACTAAAGGTACATCAAGTTTTCTTTGGACAGTTAGCGTTTTGCAGTTTGGCGTAGATTCCGGTAATTTCAAGATGCTGTTTCTTTGTGACAGATCGGTTTCCAATGCCAACACATTTATAACACTGTTCCACCGGAACGCTATACCAAAGACATCATGACATGAAGTCACAATTGTTGTCGTCGCTGTGATTTTAATCTTTGCTGTGATATTTTATACTGTATGCCTGTATAAACCAGGATTCTGCTGATGGACTCAGTCTCATGCGTGCATGTTGCTGTCTATTTAATGTGATGACAATACAGCATTTTCAGTAATTCTAGACCAGTGACGTCTAATAAATTGGAATATACATCATTGGAACTGTTTGCCCAATTCTGCTTAATCTATAGTTCTAGGGGTCGTATAAGTTGTACAAATTAAGCAATTACATGAACAGAGTAGGTATTACTCTGCATCCATTACATTGAACGGTCACTAAATGATATAGAACTGTACATAATAGACATATCCATATTTTATCGTGTTTTCTTCTGCTTATTTCAGCCCGGCCCCCAGTTCCTGTGGATCGCTTGTCTCCTCAGGGCGGTCTTGTCCATCCCATTCTTCCTTTTGTGTAACTTCCGAGCGGACACCAGATCTCTTTCTGTCCTTATAACTAACGATTATGCTTTTCTGGCCGGCGGGGCGCTGTTTGGGATGACCCACGGGTACATGGGTGCGCTGGGAATGATGTATGGGCCAGAGTAAGTGACATAGTGATGTCCACGAAATATGAAAGTTGGTTAGGGCTATCAGCGTACACTCAATAGTATCGTCCGAAGATGGTACAAAGTAAAAGGCATATTGGCAGGGATTCGTGGTATGAGGAGATGGAGATAAATCAAGGGACGATGGCACAAAGCGATGACACGATAACCATTGTCCCGTGACACAGAGCTGTGGCGTCGTGTCATCGCTTCATGTCATTCTTCGTGCTATGTCGTGGCTTCGAACAATGGTACTTCTACCAACTCTTTTAACAATCATGACGTTATAAGGCGCTATTGTGAGAAGGATTACACGATCCTACGAACCAATAACACGATTTTTTGAAGCGATTCTATGCTGTAGCGTTTTGTAATGGATCATTACTTTGTGCCAGCATGTCGTTGCATCGTATAATCGTGCCGGGCTCTCGTGTCAACGCTTGGTGACAACTCTCCATCGCTTCGAATTATCGTGCCATAACTTCGTACCATCACTTCGTGATATTGCCTTATAGATTTATCCATCGTCAGGAGATACTGCTATAAAGCGAATGTACGATGACGATGGCTTTCCATCTGTAGTGGGGTTTAGGAAGCAACAGAACACAAGATTCGTAGACTGCATGAGCTCATCAGTTTAAACTATGTTCGGTATAATAATAGTTATAAACAAATACCCCCCCCCCACCCCCAATGTCCGTTTTTTATCTGTCGGTCCGATCGTCTAAAATGACGAAGTATTTCTTTGTAATACATACAATAACCTTAACCTACCATAGCCATATCGCGACAAGGGGAAAGTACTGCTTGAATGAAGACGATGTAAGGTGTACACGGGCTTCTCTCCCTTGTCATGATAGCTTCAGCGAAACAACTCGGCAGTATTTACCTGATGCGAGGAATTCAAAAAGTACTGTATAAATGTGGCTTATGTGTCTTGGTAGCCATCTTGCCCAAACCCCGGGATCACAAAGGTGTCTTAGAATGTAGTCAGGCTGTGTTTTAAAATGCGGTGTTATTCCTGAACCTATATTGGAACTTGAAGGCAAATGTTCAATTTTGTCATGACCGTAGGAGGGAACTGTAAGTATTGAAATAAAGATCCCTGGGGTAAGCCTCAATTTTAGAGTAAAAAACTGTTTTGAAGTTAAGACTAAATCTGACTTGATGATCCTGGGACCTGGTATCCTTCACATTTTGATGTATTGATGGTTTATTTCGTTTATTATATATGCCATTTCCATGCATTTTGGGGTAGAGTCAATGAGGGAGGTTAATCTGCAGTTAAAGTCATGAAATTAGTACTACGATTTCTTCCAGTTCAATATGGTAGTTTTCTAACTGACCAGTAATAGATAATATTTTGAAGTTGTTTTTACAGGTACAGGATAGCACACGGAGTTGCTGACGTCATCTTCACCTGATGTCTTCTAATTTATTAAGGCAACATGATTATTGCTGCATGTAAAAAAAAGAAGCAATTGGATAACTTGGTGCAAATTTAGAATAATTTCTAGTATAATAGTAGAATAATTTCACAGATTTAACGCAATCAAAATTTTAAAAACACATTTAAATCTGTTTTGTTTGCAGACGAGTGGAGATAGAGAACGCCAGTTCAGCGGGAATGTTCATGTCTGTGGCTTTGAGCTTAGGAATTCTTTGTGGGACTAACTTTTCTATGGTGGTCAAATTCTTTGTGGAGAATGCGGGCGGATAATCAACCTGGTGGCTAGTTTTTCGTGTCCTATCAGCCAGCTGTTTGGCTTAACACATGAGCTACCATAGACGCCTGCCACGTTTGCTTGCATTGAAGAGAAAGAGTAACTTCCTGGCTGTACTTGCGCTGGTCAAATGGCTGGCGCATGCGGGTTGTATAGCTCGACGCACATTGTTTCTCGGCAGTGCGTCAATACTATGATGATTTTACACGCAGATGGCAGAATATTGTGATTTCACTGCTTTGGACTTGTGCTTGTCACTGGTTTTGCGACTTGTTACTGGTTTTAACTTGTACCAAAATGGAAAACAGTGATCAGCAGGTGTGCAGGCCAAACATGATGTCGAAATGATTGAATATTTGTAGAAGACAAACTTGCACTTGTGAGTTTTTATTCCAGTTCGAAACTACGGCGTTTAAGAACCATGTGTTGGTGCCGTAGACTCAGTGAGTATTGCAGAAGCAGGCATGTACAGCTGCCTTCAATTGCTCGCTACGAGAGTTACCTACCCTGTGTGAATATGAGGCAAAAGATTTTGCTTTGGTGCCAAATTGCGGATCAAGGTGCGAATGACTCTTGTTATCAGAGGGGAAAAGCGCCCTCTCATAATGGAGAAAACATACGATAAAATTGCTGGTGTATATACAGATGTATGCAAAATGCGCGTTGCATATTACAAACATTATATCTTAGCAACGAAATGCTCCATGTGATGTTAGAGATTTATACAAAAGATTTGTGGGGTTGATGTAAGAAGGATAGATCGCATAATGGCCATCTCGGTCTTCAGAATTGGAGATAATGAAATGTTATTTCTGTGTGGGCGTAAGGCTTGTTATAACACACCAGCAAAAAACACAAAATCAGATAGCTGTTTGTATGTTATGATGTTGTGGCAATATATCAAATATTCTGCTTCGCTATTTTTTTGCGAATGGTATGGACAGAAATTTGGACCTAAGTGAGACATTCGGCCGTGCAAAGGGGAATTATTGATCGATGACAGGGAATCTAGAAGGCATGTGCAATGGAGAGCGTCTAATGACTAATTTTACCTTCATTTGTGAAGAGGCAATTCCCCAGCGGGACATAAAGTACGGCGTGTCTGTTTTCCTTGTGTTGTTCCCTCAAGGCCTTTAGTAAATCAGAAGCAGGCACAAAATGTCCATAATTCGCACAACTGCCTTGATACCCAAAATGTCAGCAGACAGATCCAATCTACACAAGTTTTGTGATCGATTTTATTATGCTATGTAAATGTAACTCGCTGGAAATTCGAGTTTAAAACAAATTGTACCCATTCGGGCAACTTAGGAGTTGTCCAATACTGGCGCCAGCATAGTTGTTAATTGTTAGTATGTTATGTATAATACTCAGTGTTATTTATTTGTCAATGTCTTGTAAATATAATAGTACCGTTCTAAACATTCTTCTTCGCTAACTTGTCATTATGTCTTTTCCATGTTCCCTGAAGTCGTTTCTGCCCATGTACATGATATGCATGGAATCTGGGACTAAGCTAAAGTATCTTAATCCCAGATGGAATGAAGGCCATCCTTAGCTGGCCTTGTGACCCCGTGACTGGGTTTGAGAACTGCAAAGTTGTGAAGCTGATCTATGAGTGAGTGTGAAGGGTTGCCTGTCATAAGACATATAATATGACATACTTAATGTTACATGTTCACGCCATCCTCATGTGACAGAATTAATACCACAAGGTCACATCATCCTGATATGATATTTAATGCTATACTGTCATTCCATCGTGATATGACAGAATTAATCGCACAACGTCACACCCTCGTGATATGACATAATTAATATACATGGTCACACCATCGATATGAGAGAATGTTGATATGAAAGAATTAATGCCACAAGGTCACACCATCCTGATATGGCAAAATTAATGTCACACCATTCTGGTTTCCCCGGGCTCCAGTGGGTTTCTCCTACCATAATGCTGGCCGTCATCGTATAAGTGAAATATTCTGGGGTACGGCGTAAAACACCAATCAAATAAATAAAGAAGAGTGACGTCCCTGTACGTCGGCGTGACATCGTCGATTTACAATATTTGGTTGCGCATAGAATGTAGAAAACTAAGTGGATAAGGTTGGATGCTCTGAAATTACGTCAATGGGTGGGTTTAACTGTCAGATAGTTGAAGAATAATGATATTCTGTCGGTAGAACAAACGGAATAAAAGATAGACAAATAGCCCTGTCGTGCCTTAAAGTGGATAACTCAGTTTGCACTTGGCTGACCGTCCAAGTGCAATAACGCACATCGAAAGCTGCTTGCTCGCTTGGTGTCGACTTGAAGCGATATTTATACATTTATTTGACTGGCGTCTTACGCCACACTCAAAGTTTGTTTTACTCAAATGGCGGTCTCATGTACACGACCTCGGCGTTCTTGGAATATTTAGAAGAAAAAGTTGTTATCTGAAACCTGTTCAACCCGATTACAACGCTTTCTGTTCCCAACCAAGTCAAAAAATGACAACCATGAAAGATACAACCACCTTCATTGGGTATTTCGTATTTGTCTAGCCATGAGATTCAGTGTTTATAACCTGGCTTCTACAGTATGATAAGCTCAGATGTAATATGATTGACCGACCCACGATAGTATAGTTGGTAGAGCGTCCGCTTCGGGCGCGGTAGATCCAGGGTCAATACTGGTTAGAGTAACACCTAAGACATTAAAAGAGGAAAATGTAAATTCCACGCTTGGCGTTCATCATTAAGGGGATAGTTCGACGACTGGTTATATCAGTATAATGGGTCGGGCGGAGCGGTTTACTTGCCTTCGGTAAGGCATCTCAGTGAAGCAGCACTAGATAAAAGAGTGGTGAAAATCCGTCCTGTAACAAAGGATTACATTACATGTACTTTAAGGGCTCCTTCGTCGTCATATGAATGAAAAATTGTTAAGTAGGCCTACGTCGTTAAACCCCAAGCACTCACGCACTCACTGTAATGTGATGGTGGTTGTCTCGTCTTATTGCGACAACAGGTAACTATATTGTCTAGGACAGTCCAGCTCATGCTGACTTCCACACCAGCCGTACGTGGGAAAGTCTGACAGCAACCTGCGGATGGTCGATGGTTTTCCACGGGCTGTGCCCGGATTCCTCCCATCATAACGCTGACCGGCGTCGTACAAGTGAAATATTCTGGAGTAGGGCGTAAAACACCAATCAAATAAATCAATGCTTTAGGTACCTCTATACACCTTAAGTAACAAGTAGGCCTAAAATGAACGACTTTCACATCCGGTGAAGGTAATTTGCAGTGATCTTCGCTTGAAAAGGAACAGTGAGGTAAATAATCCACAGGAAACTGTTTACTCAATAAATCGATTAGCGAGGCTTAAATAACAACTTAATGGAACTCCTACTGTACGAGCAGCCTAAACAGTCTCCGCTACTGGGCTGTTTCGTGAACGTACGCCTACACAAATCCCCAGCAGTCCTCCGCTAAAAGACTTAACGCTTGTTAGAACATCGGGCCACGCTTTGTCGAGCGTCATAACCTGATTAGATGTCTTTCTAGAGAGAGACACACACACACACACAAGACAGAGAGAGAGAGAGATCTTCGAAATGTTATAGGATATGTGCGTCTAAAACCCCCTTGCGGTGCACTGAGGCCCTCAGCCTTGGATTACGGTTACCACCGATTTTAGCGAGGGTAGAAAATAAAGATCGCCTAATGCCACAAAACGGATCATTTGATATCAATAATGTTATCTGAGAAAAAGCCTTTTAAGATCTGACGTAACTACAAGGTTAGCCGAGAAAAACTCAATAATTATGTTCCGCGGGGTGTTATTTGAGGTTCAGGCTTGGCCTGTAAGCTAATAGTTTTTCCTGCCTGAAACGAGAATTACAGCCAGAGCTGACCCGCGGACATTTTGTTAGACATGTGATCTTAAGTCCCTCGAATCTTTGCTAAGGACGCCGGTAAACAGATGACGTTGTTGTGGCTAGCATTACAACGTGAAAGATATTTGTAATGTAGAAACCCTTCAAACTGTTCTCAATGTCATTTCCCCCTCGGTTTGTTTGAATGTGTTTTTCTTATATTTGTATAATCCATCTTTTAGACATTTATTCAATTAATTTTTCAAATATACGATTGTGATTAGTTTTTGGGGGTTGAGGAAAGGCCAGTGACCAGATCAAACCATCAAACTTCGGCATGTTACTAACAAAATTTGCAACCTGTCAAAGACAAACTTTTACCCGCTTGTCAATCTCAACGTGTATGCCATATGGGTAGAAGGCTCATGATGTCAAGCGAACTTCATGTAACTCACGTTAAACAGCCATACAACGTATTACCGCCAAGTTCCAGACAATGGTGATGACGGAAGCATCTCTGTGATTTCATGTCTCTGGCTCCATTGAACCGCCAGTTATCAGCTGGTCGCTATGAATGTATGGGCTCTTTCAGTAGCCTTTGTTTGTAACTTTCTGTATTTCAGCTGCATGTAAGTTTATTTATTCATCTGACTTATTCAATCATCTGTCTGGGTGAATGCTCAAGAATATTTCATTTACATGACGGCGGCTAGCATTATGGCAAATTCCATGGGAAACACACAACCGTAGGACATTTCCCTCGTACGTAAGTAGAGATTTCAGTTAAGGTAGCCTCCCACAGTTACTGTTAAGTGACAGTATTCGTACCGCGATCCAACAATACCAAATGCATTTTTTTTAGTCTAATGAGTATTTGAAATTCGTTTATATGGTCTAAAATGTAGCCTCAAGCCCAATCTGCCGGGACAACTACAGCTGCTCCAAAATCAGCGCAAAAGCTAACAAGTGAAAACTGTTGCGAGCTAAGTTAAGTCAAATAAAGAGCCTGTGGTATGACAGAAATATAATAGCGAAAGCTATTATAAAACCCAAAATAAATAAAAACGCGCATGTCACAGAGAGACCGACATTAGGCTCCAGTTTCTTTCTTTAATAGGCTTTCTTCCTTGAGGTCACACCTGCAGCAATGGCAAATAAACATTTTATGGTATTACTCTTTTGAAATCTTAGTAAGACATTATAAAATATTGTAAAAGTACGGGTCAAATCATTGCTATATATACTAAGAAATTCATCTGATGCCGTCAGGTCGACAAGTGTTGATCACTGTGTGAAATGGGCGTCGGCCAGAGATACAGCTCATAACAAATCCATATCCAACGAGATATTCGGGCTGTACACAAACAGGTCCGCAGACAGCATGTCTAAGCTTCACGTCCGACATTCGCATATCACTTGTTAACCTTGAAGGTGCATCCCAGTCCATAATCGCTAATACCAATACCAAAGTAACCCATGACAGTAGTTTCCGAAAGGAACATATCAGAAATATTTTTTATAAATAGTAAATAAAGATTGGAACATATAAGCGAGAAAGAGTGACCAGTTTTCAATGATGCAGGGAAACCTCAATATTCTAGCCATGATATGCAAATTACACCCCAAAGCGGCAGTCGTTGAATAATTTTCAGGTTGAATACAATAATATGTATCTAATTCGCGCTTTGACTGCAACTGTTCATAAAAACATACTTTTCTCCTGTAACCCAACAGTGCTCGTGTACTGCTTAGGTGTTTTATGAACTCAAAAGCACCGAAAAACATGACAGACTACGGGAAAGAAAACAGAGTATATAGCTATGGACTGCTTTGTAAAAGATAGGAAGGAGTTTAAATGATTACCATTGGCCATAACCTTAAAACACGGATGAAGATCAGAATCAAGATATTACAACGTTACTCGGGCACGCTTCTTACGGTTAGGCGACAGTATTCTCTCTAAAGACACAGATTAGTCTGTCAGTTGTCTCAGATAATAAAGCATTGCGATTTGCAAAAACGTTTAGTAGTATACTGCGTCGAAAATGTGTCGGATACTATACTATACTATACTATACTACACTATATACTATGCTATACAATACAATACTATACTATACTATACTATACTATACTACACTATATACTATGCTATACAATACAATACTATACTATACTATACTATACTATACTATACTATACTATACTATACTATACTATACTATACTATACTATACTATACTATACTACACTATCCTATTCTATCGTATAGTATTAGTATGGTGTAGTATAGTATAGTATAGTATAGTATTGTATAGCATAGTATATAGTGTAGTACAGTGTAGTATAATATAGTATAGTACAGTATAGTATACTATATAGTGCAGTGCAGTGCAGTGCAGTGCAGTATAGTATAGTATAGTACAGTATACATGTATAGTATAGTGTTATAGCGGTTCAGATGTGCAGTGCAGTGCAGTGCAGTATAGTATAGTAAAGTACAGTATACATGTATAGTATAGTGTTGTAGCGGTTCAGATGTTGTTGGTATTTGTCTTATGTGCTTTCGTTTCTTATGATGTCTTCTCAAGCATGCAGGTACCTATGAGTGCGAGACCATTCAATCACTTTAATCCTGTTTGATATTTAACGTGCCGAGCGAAGCTTGTTAAATCAACAAACCAATCAGCGATTTCATAACATTTCCTGAACTCGGGCTATTATCCAGTGTGACTTGCACATCAGATTTGAAATTCTTACACGAAATGAAAGTTGTCCAACAACAGATTTTCAGTGAATCAGATGATGAATATTTATTATGACGAAGGAGAAACCAGCAGTTGACACAAGTACCAAACAGTTGAGTGTCATATGGGACAGAATCTCAGTTAAGTGTCATATGGGACAGAGTCCCAGTTGAGTGTCATATGAGTCTCACGGGACTCTTGTCTCAAATTATGATGTCAAAGTTCAATTGATTTATTCTAGTATATAGTCCACTGTGGTCCACTTTTGATATCTCAGATAATTTCTACTTGCATGACACTGGAGCTGGATTCCCAGGTTTCGTGAGACTGGAGGGTCCCAGAATTTTGGGACTGGGAAAAGTCTCATGAGACTCCTGCCTCAAATTATGGTACCAAAGTTCAGTTTATTTATTCAGATATATAGTCTCTGTGGTCCACTTTTGGTATCTCAGACAAGGTCCACTTGTTTGAGACTGGAACTCGATTCTCAGGTATCGTGAGGCTGAAGAGTCCCAGAATTTTGGGACTGGGAAAATTCCCAGATTTTTGACACTGTATTCCCGGCTTCCTGGGATTGATTCCCACCAAGTGTCAACTGTCTCTGAATTCTCAAACTGGATCACAAATAACTTTTCCCGATACTGGGACTATTTCCCAATTCACGGTACAAGAATTTTCCCACTCTTAATAAAATAGCTACTTACTGAGAATGCTTACCAGCAATTTGGTGACAACTCTCGGCAAATTCCAAGGCCATCTGCAGACGCTAAAAATCAGCCTATTTATAGACTTCCACATGGTGTGTGCTGAGCAATGAACCAAATCAGGAGACTCTGATTGGTCACAAGAGTCATTTTTGACAGTTTGTTAACACAGATGACACGATGACGTCATCACGATCGCAACCAAGAACTCCAAAATAATGGACAAATGGAGAACAAATCATGGCCTACAAATGCGCACACAGCCAGATCGAGTTTGGTCGCCCGGAAAATTAAGTTCGACATCAACGGCCAAGCACACGTAGCATGTGACGCAGGAGAGTCTTCGGAGAGGGATGAGTTCGCTTGCCGAACGTGTGCCAGGACATTTATCGGACGCGAAAACTGGTTCAGGCATCAGCAAGCGCACACCACCACTTTGCGGGGACAGACGTTCACGTAGCCTACATGGGTCCGAAGGTTTGTTCGACCAAGATCACCAGCAGACGCACGGGGGAAAACAGCGGATTTACACATGTGAAACGTGTCACAAGACGTTCTACGGGTTGTGGGATTGGCGAGTGCATCGACGTGCTCAACACGGAACGATAAGTCACACACAAACAGCTTATCGTTAAGATAGTGTTTGTCTTACAAGAGGACAAGTCCTTCGAACTGGTCTTTCTGGGGAAAGCACCGGGTCAGACACTGCAGCGCTTTACCACTCGGCCACGCACCGCTGCTCCCGTCTTGTGCGGACACTTCGCCAAAGGACCGATCCTTCGGACTATTTTTTTTCAATTTGTCGGTATGGTGGGCACCGACAAGGTTGGTATACCCGAGACCCATTCACGCGCGCGCACTACAAGTAATTTGCCACTCGCTGTATACTATGTCAGGCAGGTCTCGGAAAGTAGGTGAAACCGTCCATCTGACAAATGCCGTAACACATCTGCCTTGACAACAACCCAAACTTCCCGTCGCCTATCCGGGGTCATAGGTAGAATACATCCCACCACGTCCATACCGTGCCATACGACATTTCGCCTGATCTTTGCTCTATACCTCTCTCCCAACTCTTCGCTCACTCACTCACTTTCTTCAGTTTTCTGGCGGCGAGGACAGTGCCGGTCGCTGCATGTTTAGCGCATATGACAGCTTGCTCAAAGTTCACAGACACACCGGGCGAACTCGGCCCACCCATGTTGTAGGGAAAGTTCATGGAACCGCCCCTAGCGTGGAGGCACTGCTTTGTGCCTAGGGTTGACCTAGAGAGCGTTAATTGTAACTACTCGCAGAACGTAAGCTAGGTTTCTTACGACAACAAAGATTCTGTGCGTTGTTTACATATCGGCGTTGCACTGCTTGTACAGAATCTCATCCTCGTCAGCACAAGTCATCACCGCTCTAAAACTGGTAAAATGAGGGTTGGGAGACAGGGAGATTCTTTCTCAATCATTATTATTATTATTTAATACAATCTCAACGCACAGCAGAATGGCTCGTTACAAAAAGGGCAGTTATGACGCTCCAAATGCGCCAAACAATAACCACAAATTCCTGCGTGGCGGCATGGTAAGAGGCACATATCAGACGACTGCATGTAACAAATATGACAGTCTCTTGTAGGGATCGGCTTACACGTTGTTTCCCTGGTTGTGACTGATACTGTCACACCACCCACGGTTGGTACCTCTGGCAGTAGTTTAGCATCTTCCACCACTTCTACTGCCGCTATTGTTGGTTGACCCGGGAGTACCATCCATATTTATTCTGCCCTATGAGTCACCCGGCTCGTCCTACACCGCTGGGTAATAGGGGTATTGGTGGTTGCTGGAACCATCGCCCGCTCTCTGCCGATCTCCTTGTTTTGCTGGGTGATAGGGGTGGGTAGGGGTCTTTGAGGAGTTGCACGCTGTTCCGTGGCCAACCCACCAACCCAAACTCCCAGCATGGCTGTCACGGTGCCTTTATCCTCGCGCAGGCTCGCATGCACTGATCCATCCCTTGAGATTTACCGATTTAGAAGTGACAGACGCCCCGTCACCCTCGAGGTTAAATACGTTTGACGTCCCTGGCTTGCACCCAAGAATTGAAGTGGGGTGGATAGCCGACTTACTTCATCCCATAGTACGGAGGGTAGCTCCTCGTACATTATCGTGCGGAGAACGGTGTCTAAATAATACTGCCGAATGGGCCGGGGATCCTTGACGTGTCGGCAGACGTCTTCGGTGCAAGCTCGCACAACCTGCAGACGTCCCTGATTGACGATACCATCCGCATACATGCTACGGGGTACACTTGTGTAGCCTCGAAGGTCGGTGACGACGCCCACCCATTCTTTCCACCTGGACGTGGTGCACAGGTTATTCAGGCTGGAAAGACACAAAGTTTAAAGCCCACCGTCATTTTAGCGCCGTCACCGACCGAGCAATACAGCCATCAGTCAAATCACTTACGGTGGACTACCCATAACTAGATAAGACACGCGGTGTAGGTGAATAATAACCAACGAAAAGACCGGGGATTCAACGTCACATAGAGCGGTAGAGCGGACCGTTTGTTCGGTATGCCCTCCATTTTTCCACGTGGACAAACATAGCGCCGCCGAAGGTGGATAGAGTGGAGAGACACTAGCCGTTGGATAGCGGCTGACGCACCGTCAAGCCAGCATCGGAGAGATCTGAAGCCAGTTGTTTCAACCTCGTCCAACCCTGACCGACGAGAACGGCACAAAGCTTGGGTAGGGAGTCGGGGTCTTTGTGACATTGTAAAATCTTAATAATTTTGTCCTCACGCCCCCCAGATGGCACGCCTTCTTCTCGGCAGGCTGTGGCAGCAGAGCGTTGACAGAAGCGGATTGGTTCAACAAAATGGCAGCGTCTAGCCAGAAAAAAGCGTCTGGGCGAGCGTGGTATGGTGTTGCACATGCAGGTATTAGAGACATGGTAGCTTGCCGCTTTCCGGCTCCCCGCGCCTCTATTTATCCCACCCGCGCGGACGTGAACGAAATTCGCGCGCCAACGCCGCTTTCAGAACTGTTTTCCCCCAGGGATTGTGTTTCTTGGTCTGCTAGTCGCCTATTGGTCAGTTTTGGCGCGACGGAGGTGTTCAACTCAACTTTACAAACCGACGTTTCGCTCACCCGTCGCTCATTGGAGGACGTGAGGCGAACGTGAACGAAATCCGAGCGGGAAAATCCAACCCGCTCATTGATCCGTTTTGGTACAATGCAGCTCAACACTCAACTCTGCAAGCCGACGACTTTGGACTTTTCACCAACTTTTCAACAAAATTCGCACAGGAACATACGTGTCCACTATTGGTCCGTTTTGGCGGGACTAATCAGTCGCCCCACAATCTACAAGCTGACTTATTTCACCCATCCAACAGGGCACATCCAACAGCCCATGTATCGTTCAGTCCGCGCTCTAACAGTATAGTACAGTATAGTATAGTATAGTGCAGTGCAGTACAGTACAGTACAGTACAGTACAGTACAGCACAGTACAGTACAGTACAGTACAGTACAGTAAAGTACAGAATAGAATAGTATAGTATAGTATAGTATAGTATAGTATAGTATAGTATAGTATAGTATACGTAGGGGATTCCCCCTCCTCTTCCTCCGCATTCCATGACGTTTTCGACGCAGTATACTACTAAGTTTGAAATAGACAAACGTGTCCTTTTGGAGCATCCTTATCTTCGGGCACATATGTCTAATAATCATAGATAAAAGAAGCCAGCACAAAACAAAGCTATAAATACAACGTCGAAAATAAGACTAAGCGGCTGAAATATAAGTCATCTACATTTGTTTTAATTTAACAAACTCTACGGGTTCCGGGTTTAACCTTACACTGTATGCCATTGTTTCCTGTCAGGACGGATGGCACTTTTACCATAATGATAAGTTACACGCGATGGTGACTGCATTCTGTCTTTAAGGGACCATGCTTTCAGCTGTTTGTTCTGTGTGTAAAAAATCATTTTACTTTCGTGACAAAAACATTTTTTATGATTAAATACGGTTACTACTTTCTATTTAATAGAATTTTTTTCAAAATTTAGTTTCCACGGACATTTTGCTGTGTGCGGGTGACTGAATTTGCCGAAAAATTTTCTTGTCAGCCAATAATGAAGTGCGCACAAAGACGAAAACATAGATGTTGTCAACACCATAGCAATGACGAAGTGCAGTGCTTTTATGTGACGAGTTATATGAGGAGTTTTAATATCCAATGGAATGATGAGGTAATTTGGCGGCTGATAGAGATATTGGGCAACATTTCGGCCTGTACGTTATTGCCAGGAAGAATGAGTTAAGGATGGGGAAGAGTGCCAGCAATTTTCCCAACTACCCTTGGGAATCGCTACACAGAAAAGGCAATTCGCCCATTAATAAATAGAAACGTCCATTTTCCTGTCTCAAAGCTCCGTTCCTGCTATATATACGGCTATATGTGATCATGCGTATTGCGGCAGAGTGCTTGGTAATTAAAGTAAATCAGCCGTGAAATGACATAACTAATAATAATGCTAATGGCCTGAGGATCTCCCGAGGTAGTAATAAGAATAGTTTTGAATTATATTTTATTGTAAAAAATAATTATAGGAACAAGTACATGACTAATTTAATAAGGCAGAGTGTTTTTGGAGCTGTACAATAATGCAATTGTTTAAGTCGAACATTCTGGTTTCATGAAATTGACAGCCATTGTGTATGTAAAAAAATCTTGATTATGGCGTTTATAACAAGAAACAATCAAATAAATAAATGTAGGAAAACGGGACATGTAATGGGAATTCGAGTCCAAGTAATTTGTCAGCTGCAAAATAAGATCATTAAAAGGGCAGAAGTTAAAAAAAGAGGCATCATAGCTGGTAGCCAAATCATGATATGCGAGCAAAGCTCATAGAAGTTTTCAACAACTGCAGTAAAAGTGGAAAGAATCAGGCCGGGATAAGTAAACAGGTGAGTTAATTTTAAGTTGGCATCAAATACGGAGCTTGAGGTAGGATCATTTAAGTGCGTAGGATGTGTTTTTTTTTAGATCTTTCACCCAACAAAATAATATATTGGTAAACAAAATAATATTGGTACTAATAGCAGATGTCCTTTTAGATTAGTATTCGTCGGAAGCGCTCACACAAGGTTATGGTAATTACATAGCTACGGTAGTTTCCGCGCTGTGGCATCTGTTCGTATGCCCTATAGTTGTCCTGTATTTTTGTACAAATTGTCTTCAAATTTGTTTTATATTTCTTTTAACGACCAGTGGAAGCCTTACATATAACCATAATGAGGCAAAGCCTTTGGTGACAAAGTCAGCCACGAACAACGACACGTGCTGTGAGAATGTTATGGCAGAGCAGCTTATTTTGAAATTATAGATACTCTGCAATAATTGTAAGGCACGCTACAGTAATTTGATAACACAGAGCGATGCTTTTACGATGTATGACATTTCACTGTATACACGTGTTGCATTCTACGTCGGATTTAAACAAGGCGGATGAACCACACTGTTCCAGCTACTCATCCTGAAAATCCAAGTGATTGGTAGTGGAGACATTGGAATCGTCATTTTCACCTGTAATGATCCAAATAGTGTTGCAGATTAAACTGTCATTTTCTTTCTTGATCTTGTACCATCGTACGGATCACTGATAATTTCCTGCTAATTGCCAACAGAAAATCACTGACGTGAAGAAGATTTTTGATTTGTGGTTCAACATAGATCAGGGTTTTTTTTATTACGGCTTAGCTTGTTGCCGATGTTTTTTGGCTAGGAAGTACAGCCAAACAGTTGACTTGCCTTCTAATGTTTTCAATATCAAGAGTCTAGAAGCACTTTCGGGAGCATCGAATACCGCTGCAGGAGGTTACTGGAGAAAATGGAATCCAAATGGGAATTGTGGCCCGTAGCGTATACACTGAACAGAGCCCGAAACGGTACGTAATTGATTTTTCTCCGTGTTGCTGTCAAGCATGTACACCACAAGTGTCATTCCCAAATCAATACCCGCTTCTGCTTGCTGACTTGTGCTGGCTAATCTCTACTCGTTCTTATCAAAGCTATACCATCTTTAAAAAGCTTTGCTAAAAAAAAGTTGTGATCGAGGTAACTTTTGTGGGCTTTAATTAAACTTACGCGTTAATTTAACCAGAAAGCCTCGGGAGAGATAGAAAAAATGGAAACTTCCCGAAGACAAACTGTTGGGCACTTTATTTTGTGCATCATTTACGGAGCCTGGTTGACACTGACAGGATGTTTTTGCTTGAGATTGACGGCACCCGAAGTCATTTCTAATGCACGTTGTTCTTCCTTGTCGGTCAGAGCGGTTTGATGTTGCTATAGCGAGGATGTGTGCTTCGCAAACCTCCCAGTGGAGCATCAAGGTAACAGAGCGGCACATTCGTGGTCTATTTATTAACTGAGAGAACAACACGTCGCGGCGGAGAGTTGGGGGTCTTGAACGAACCTAGATGCACCAATAAATCCATGACGGGGGCTGGGTAGCCAGCGGAAAGAGTTCCGAAGAGATTTTCAAATTAATCTATGTTCCGACCAGCCGGGTGTTCTTCCTCTCCCAAGATTTTATTCAATTTCTAGCCACAACTGCTAAAGATTTTGGAGGCATTCCCGGGACCTAGCTGGACCATTCAGTTCCAATAGCCCTGGGGATGTCTTGGCAAAGAGGAAGTATGCGGGACTGTATAGCTCAGGCGGCCAGATTCATCGAGTGGCGTGATGTTCATCAGAGTAAGGCTCCCTGAAAGCTTTATTATTCTCCAATCTCATAATATTACCACTGAGTGACGTTTTAAACTAGCATAGAATCATTCCAAAGAAGTATCGGTCGACTCAAGTAGAACCCGAATCTGATCGCTCTGTTTCTGGATAGGTATACAGCTGTGTATACCATGCTCGTTGGAATCTTCTTGTGCATATGGCTTAGCGAATAGGATTAGCCTGTTACATGCCAAATATACTCTGAACGTGGGTATTGTCTGGCCGCCCAGTTTCTTGAGGATCTATCGATATTACCATCTTGTACCATTGTGCTGCACAACCAAACAGTTTCTCGGAGATTCGCTTAAATTGTATTGTGGATGTAGACAGTTGGATGGTAAAGCTGTGGGCATAGCGGATTACTCTACGGCTTACCACATACATTTCCCTGCCTGCAACTCTGCGATAACACAGCTTATCGAACAAACTACAGCCCAGGAATCGTTATTTGAGGCCTCTGAATGAAATACAAACTGCAGGGCAGGTAGATGAGTTGTGACAACATGTACTTGAAATGTATCCATGGATCATGTGCTTCAGATGGATATGTGTGTAGAGATATCACATTTTGCCACTGCACACAAATGTATTCAGGATTGGAATGGTTTTGTGGACCACACCACTGGAAGACAGCCTCGTCCCTATAGCAATGTGTGTACCAGGGAAATTTTCAGCCGAATTCTGTAAGCGCAGCCTGTGAGACTCCATAAAAACCAACGTTTTATTGGGCCAAATGGACTAGTTATAACTTTAAAGTAAAGGGAATTTCACAACCATAACGAGGTCGTCTTTTTCATTTGCAGACGGCATAATTTCATTGGATGCCTCGAATAGCACCTATGATTATCAATAGTTTTGGTAAGTTGTTATAGTAATTACGGCATATTTGCTAAAGACGTTTTCTTGGTTCGCTCGTTTCCTGGAACAATGAGGAAACATATTCGGAAAAGTCATGAGTCGCGGCGTCAGTCGCTGGCCGTGCCCCAGGAAGTGTATGGCTATGGGGAGGCCCGAAGGCATTCGGATAGTGGACACCTGCTGGGAATGGCCGTCACCTTACGACGGTCTTCGTTCCCCATCAATCGTGGGACAACTTACAGAAGGAAATCGGCCGACGTATTACAGGATACTTCCCGAAATTTAGACGAACGCATAAATGCCAGCGATGTTAACTCTTATAAACTGATTATTGTCATTTCGATATTCTTTCTCTTCCTCCTAGCCACAATCGCTTTGTCCATCTACAATAATTTAGTGAAGTGAAACTCTGATGTGACAGATTTATTGGGTTCTGTGAGTTATTATGTTTTTGATGGATGGCAGCTTTATTTTGCCAAGATGGATAATCAATAAGGATACCCAGGATACGCCCGTCTGGGACACGATGGCTTTTAAATCTTACCAACCAAAATTGCTTCATAAGTAAATGTATCATTCTTTTTAACATTTAATCAGCTGCCGATGTCAGGAGCTTGACAGGCCGATACCTTGCATCATACGATGGTCTCAGACTGTCCTTATGTATTATGCATTCCCCAATTGCTGTGCAGATAATAGTTACAATGCTGCCTCTCTCAGACTCTGAGTTTGGAAATGGTAATGTGATAAAAACTGACCCCTGTTGACATTGAGAACACCTCGTGTTCTGAGATAAGAACGTCTAATAACAGGAATCAGGAAAAACAAATATTATACAGCAGATACATATGGGTAAAACTGGATGGACGTGGTGTCCGAAAACCCTTAGAAGCATTGTTTTTAAAAACATAGAAAGGTAACGCTGCCATTCATTTCATTGTACATTAAGATTTGTGACAACGGAAGAAAGGTGGAAAATTTGCTATTAAGTCGCCTTTGTATATTGTAGTCGTATGTTATCATAGGGCAAAATTGTCTTATATTTCTCTTTTATTTTTTTATAAATTCAAATATTTATAAAACAAGTAATAGGCAGAACATGTGTAAATGTGTTTTTGGCCAAAGTATATTTGCTCTGCTGGTAATGATACGAAATAGATAAAATTATGTCAACATTTGGAAACAGTTTTATGCATTTTATACATTAACATATTAACATGAGCAGAAGTTCACCGACGGACATCTCCGTAAGCCGTTCTTGTCTTGAGACAGGTTATAAAAACAGAGTAGCGACACAATCAGGCACTAAATTCTGGGGTATAAGAGAATAGTTTTATCCAAACTGATCAAAACTTGCCCACAATTTTGATATAAACTGCAAACTATGTTTTCGATATACGACTGTTACTCAGTTATTTTTATTTTTAGCCATGTAGTATTTCAGCAAGTTTAATTATTGCCATATTAACTTCTTAAATAATGAAACCTGTTAGCCTGTGGATAAGTGCGTGTCCATTTATCGTTTAATGAATTAGTTTATATTTTTGGGAGTTCAAGTCCAGTTCATTCTGGCTTTCTCTCCGGTCATAGCCAGTAGGTGGGAAGGCATGCCAACAACCCGTCGATGGTTGTGGGTTTCCTCTGGGCTCTGTTCCGTATTCTACCACCATGATGCTGGCCGCCACGATCCAAATAATTCTTGGATACGCCGTAAAACACCAATGAAGAAAATAAATAGATAATTATTGGGACGGCTTTGTCAGATACTACCTGGCGTTACTCTGGATTACGGTTTTAAAGTACAAGGTTCAAGACAACGAGATTCTGCTACAGTTCAAAGAACTGCATCTTGGAGAGTAAAACCAAAAAGCAACGGCGACACTGGGATTGTTGGCAAATGGTCATACGTAACCTGTGAAATCGAGCCTTTTGTCGATTTAGCTCTGTTAGGGTTTTATTATAACTTTATTACATAACATATAACATTATAAATGATTAGTTAGAAGCAACTTTACAATCCCGAAAAGCTTTTAGAAGCAGAATACGATAAAATGCAGTGATGTTAATTGCACTATATTATACGTCACGGAATTATATATAGCATTACTGAATGACTGTTGTCACAACACTAAATAAACAGTAACATGGAAACACTTCCGGCCTATGGGAAATATCAGGGGTTTATCCGGGGTAATTGTTTTGTCCATCAATAATAAGTGTTCCGTTAAGCAAACAATCAGTAAACAATACTCCACAAGCCCACGGGCTTTGGTTACGGGACTCAGTTGGGATAAGTTGAGATAGCTGAGCCGCAGGCACATGTGCTTTAAATACAGTGTACGTCTCGAGATTTCTATAAGAATATAAGAAACAAAGATTTAATGTAGATTCGACTACGTGGTTAATGATGAAAGTCATGCTTAAATGTTAAAATTTTAAATAGTTCCATTGTTGGTGTCTCAGAAGAAATCCCATGTGATCGTGTCCTTTTAACAGTATTAGGATGTCAACTCCATTGTTTGCAGATTCTGTGTTTCCTTCAGAGAGAGTAACTTGTACGAAAGCAGACATGATAACACCCCAACACGACAGGAAAGCTAGGCGCTTACTGAGCTGAACTAATACTCCTAGTGAATTTGTTTATGAAGTCTGTCGAGGGAAAGCTGTGTCGGGTCGATATAGACCTCCGAGCAGCAATAAAAGTGGACAATATAGGAACGCCGTTCGGTACAAGCTAAGATAATTTGGTAGCTGAAGTAGTCTTTCTTCTCGAATCGACAGGCATGTTGTAATTTAGAAATAGGTAGTCAAGCTCCTTTCACAGTTAACAACACCCAAGTGTGTAATTTCACCCTAGTTCCTGAGAGGAGAGCAACCCAAGTTTCTGGGTCCCTGACAAGTCCAAGGTCGACACCAATAAATAAAGACGTGTATATGGAACTAGTCAATGTGAGAGCCTTCCCAGGTGCCGTGCTCAAAACCACAAAGCACTTTACTAAATCACTATGGTATAGGTGTACCATATTGCACCCTCAGTTACATACATCGCGCATGTCAGAAGTTGGTATACCTGATGGTCACCTGCAGGTGAAATGCACCGTAGTATACTCCACTGTCAAATGTATGATTTATTCCCTAATATATACACTTACTACATTTCAAATAAAAAGATAATCAAGTGTGAAGTATATTACAATAAGTAGAAAGACGGTACAATACATAATGCATTTATAGGTTGGTGAATAGAAGTGGAAAGGTTTACCCACGTGATTCTCTGAGGTGCCTTGTGATCAAGACGCCGCAAAGTTATCTCAGTCTGTTGTCTAATATCGTCAAGTGAGAGTCAAGTGAGTAGCTCTTTCAGAAAGTCGTGGTTAGTCATTTTACAAAGTTTTCCATTAGCAGTTATTAATCATTCAACTGATACACTGCATTTTTTTCTAAAAGATCCATGAGTGGACCGTATCATTTCCCTCGGCTGTCGTATAACTGAATATTGATGTCATTCTCTGCGTGTCTATAATTTATTTAATTTATATAATTAAAATAATTATATAATTTATTTGACATTACCAGTTATATATTGAGGCCATTCTCTCCTGTACAAAGCCGTTTTAATTCCATACCATGTGGTAGGACACTGTACAAAGCTGTTGTAATTCCATGCCATGTGAGTCTATCTGTGCTTCCAACTGATCATTTAATCAATTGACTTGTTATTGATGTTATGGGCAGTGTATTATTACTGAATGTACGCCATAAAGACCAACAACAGGATATTATGTGCTGCAATCAGATCCGTATAAACATCATGACATACACGTCGATAAAAGCTAACATAAATCATTTATCGTGGATTACGCTGCAGGTTCATCAAATGTCGACATTCTTTTGTTCGTACATTTTCCAATACTTTGACACTGTTCACACTATCTACATCTCAGGGATTGTTGTGTACAAATCGATGAGAGGGATCTGTCCTCTAGGGGGAAATTAGACTGTGCAAACGTGGAAATGATGGTTTGATCTAGAATGTGATACATGTGTGTGAGGAAATATCTTAACATATCCCTGTATACATGTACATGTAGGCATTTGTCAGTTTGGTTCGTGTCTTATGGAAATGATTCAGTGGATTTGTGGAACACAACATTGGAATAGACCATAATCAGGTAATGTGTGTGGAACGGGATTTCTCCGTGAAAGATTGTAAGATTGAAAATACACATGCTGTTATCAGGGTAACTGGATAGGCAAGTACAAGAAAAGAGAAAGGCTAGACTTGTAACGAGAGTTTTTCTTTTTTCGGCAGGATAATGTTACATTTATGGCTCATCTAGCACCTTATGGGATAGCACCTAACACTCGTTACCTCCAACCATACCAAGAAGTCGTTGCGCTAATTTGAGGGGTTTTTTTTGCTGAAGAAGAATAGAGCATGAGGAAGTCGCGAGTTGCGGCTGCCTGAGGAGAACCGCGGGCAATATCAGACAGCGGACACCTGTTAGGGATGGCCGTCATCTAAAGACGGGCTACCTTCCCCATAAAAAGATGAACAACTCACCAAAGGGAATCGGTCGATGTGTGAGGAAGTAATGGGAATGCATTGATGCAAGCGATGCCAACTCCTATAAACTCATCACTGTCATTGCCATATTATTTATCCTGCTTGCCACAGTCGGTCTGTCCTTCTATAATAACCTAGCGAGATGAAACTGTTGTGACAGTCCCTATGTTATCAGTCCATATGAATTATTGCGTATTTAATGGACAGCAGCTCTATTTTCTTTAGGGAGATGAGCGACGGCTGTGACTACCACACATCTGTCTGTTATGGAATTGATGTCCCAGTCAAAAAAGATTGGTTTATAAAGAATTACGTTGTTTCGTTCAAAACTGAATTAGTTTCCGGTATCAAAAGCTTGGTATGTCGATAGCTAGCTGCATATGATAGGCTCAGACTGTTCTTAGTATTGCACATAGATACATCCCTTGCGCTGCAGACAAAAATCTTTCAAGAATTGCTTTTTACGGAGTCTAGATCTACAAAGAACCATTTTTTTTTCGAAAATGTTATTGGCCATAATTTAACACTATCTGAAAAAAGCATATACCATTATTGTTTGATGCAACGTGGGCGGCATGTAACCAAATGGTTCTGAGAAATTTATGGGTCTTTGATTGGAAACACATTGAGAGGCGAGGATACCACTCCTTTCAGAGTAACACGTAAGCTTGTGACAACGAATGCAATAGCTGTACTTGTCCAACCGCTGTGTTGTGTACATCAAAGGTTAACACTGTATTAAACGTCATCTTTTATACGTTTTGAGAAAATTAAATTTGTCAAAGGTCTATCTTTTCTAAGAAGAAGTGCAAATTTAAACCCGGTCTTGAGCTTGAAATTTGTAAATTTCTCTCTCTTGCTTTTCGTAGGGGCATGATAACAATTAGTTGTGAGTGGCGTTGATGACAGCGTTTGCGCAATTTTACGTTCTCTGAAGAATATTTGTCTTCCACAAATATGGAGAGGAGCGTGACGTCACACGTTGGAAAGTTTGTCAGTGACGTGGCAACTGTCGGTGTTAACGGTAACATATTCAATCACGAAGTCGTTTGTAACTTCCAGATGGCTTACTGTTTTATAACTGTGCCTATTTGTTTTACTGTTATTACTTCTGTAGGTACTGGCGGAGAAAAATCATAAATAAACATATAGTGATGACAGTACTCATAAGCCATTCTGAATCGATAACAACTGTAGTCAACAGTACTGAAATAAGCAACTTGAAACATATCGCTCATTATCATTTATGTGATAAATTTGTTTCGATTTTGTTCCCCTATAAAGGTTCCCCTGAAAAGCTACGTAAGATCGATATGGAGCGGTAAGTGGCATGAAAATCGCTACGGTTGCGCCGCCTTCTGATACGAGCTAAGCTAATTTGGAAGCAGAATTACTCTTTCTGCTCAACTCTAGACTGATGTTGCGGTTCAGTAGTCGAACTCTGTTAACATTAACTTTATCCAGGTGTACCTTTTCACCCTGTATCCCAAGAGGCAAGTAATTGAGTTCCTGGTCTCCTGGCATAGCCAAGGTCATAGAGATGTGTATATGGAGCAAGCAGCTGTAAAGGTGCGAGACTTCGCTGCTGTCGTGCACAAAATGTCATGAACACCCTCTTTACCAAATGATTTCTATATTATCACGTTATTATACCACACAACAATCTCGGTTACAGACTTCAAACGGGTTACAATGCGCTATGCACCACTGGCACCTTTGCCTTAAAGGTACAGTAGAATATCCCAGCAATAAATATCTGATTAAATTAGAAAACATAAGACTTCTCTGTGTAAACCGAGTACAACTCAAATTGGATAACTATCATAAGAGCAATATGAGATAAAAATAATAACTAGAAAAAGACCTGATGAGTGTTCATTTTGTCTGACGTATAGACGTGAACTTATTGGCTAAAGGGTGGGTCACTCTGAAACTACTGACAACTTATTTCAGCCGGATGTCCCCTGTCTAGTAAAATCTGGGGGTGGTCAAGTCATGTGAGAAGCCCTCCCAGACTGGCTTTCAATATCCGGCCGTGTTATCTATACACAGACAGGTAATAAGGTTTATTCAGCCTTTTTCTCGTGCCATAAATAAGCACACATGCTTTCTAAGAACGGACGTAGAATGAATGAGATGCGATGCTTAAATAATGATTAATGATTCTAAAATTCATTGACTAATAGATTTTCCAAAAGTGGCTGTTTAATTAAAAACGTTAACAATTGAAAAATTCACCACAGATCAGGGAATAAATGGATGAATGAAATGAATGAATGAATGGATGGATGGATGTTTCCTGAAGATGTGAGTGAGAATGCAAAATTTTGTACATATGGTAAACCTGAGTATTGGTGTTCTTTCACCACATCTTGAATTTTAATTAGAGACGATAGTTTGGGTACGAAAGATTCTGTTATTTATTTTTACCCCTACGTATCTAACTGGGAGACTTGGGTTTATTTAACGCAGTTTAAACTGGCTGGAGTAAGATTTCGTTCGTAAGCATGTGGTATGCAGGGTGCTGTATGCACTGATCATAATAATCTCGTCCCAGAGCCTGTCTGTGCTTCAAGCTCATATCATGACTGTATACAGCGCATGTCGGCAAAACAAACACGAATCATTTATAATAGAGAACCCTACAGGATCAATTTTCTGAAAAAACAAATTACCTGAGAATCCTTTTTGCTTTAAGAGACCTACGGCCTCTGATATTTACCTGAATATGTCAGTGCTGGGGGTAAATGCTCACGTCGAAGGCACTTTTGTGGTTCTACATAGACATACCGGAACCTGGACTTTACATCATGACGGACTGAACAGGGCTGTACGCTGAAACTCCAGAATGGCGATGCTTTTAACGGGCTAAATTGACTTCTGGAAGTGAGTAACGGTGCGCTGTTTTTCTTTATCGATTGTATAATTTCAATGCATGGCCTGTACGTATTGTCATATTGTAGCTAACAACAGTTCTTAAATAGTGTTTGCAGGAATGAAAGAGTTTTTACTCAAGGCGTTTCTTTGGTTTTCTAATTTCCAAGAACACGACGAAGCATTTATGGAAAAGTTACGTCAGTCACTCGTAGCGTCTCAGGAGGTTTATGAGTATGGAGAGGCCTGTAGGCATTCGAACAGTGGGCACCTGCTGCGGATGGCCGTCACCTTACGACCATCTTTCTCATCAACGGTATGACAACCTACATAACGAAATCCGTAAAAGAGATACATTCCACTTCACACTGATATTGTCATTTTCCACATTCTTTTTATTTCATCTTTCTCATCTCTCCAACGATCTATAATAATGCAGTGGGGCTACACACTGCTGTGACAGACAGATTCATTTGGTGTGGGGAATTATTATGTATTGGGTATGTAGAGAGATACTCCAAGAAAGCGATCACAGGACGCATAACGTGTACTAGGGTAGAAGTGATGTTCCTGTCAAAATTGCTTTATAAGGAACTGTGACGATTCGTTCAAAATTGAATTAATGGCGGATATTAGAAGCTTGTTCTGTCAATAGCTGGCAACATGTAAAGGCCTTGGATTGCATGTTTCTATGCATTACATGTGCGCTGCACACAGCCTTTGGTGCTTATTGATATAGAAGAAAATGCAAGGAGTTTTATCAGTAGATTGCAGTGTTTAATGAATACAAGAAAACTATGTCTGCCAGGTCAGAATAAACTCTAATAAAAGGGCTCAATTCTCTATAACATAATACAGGGAAAAGTAAACAAAAAAAGTTCTTTGTTTAAAATCTAAGTGTTTATAAATATTGTATGACAATGATGCCACCTGTTTAAATGTAGAATCAAAGCTCCTGACGCTACTAATTAGGGAAAATTATCTTAAATTTGCAAACTTTGTATATGTTGTATATGGCAGTATATGTTGAGCCTGTATTTTACCAAAGGCAAAAACTATTTGGATGTCGTTTTTGTACTTCTTTTCAAAGCACATATTTCTGTTTTTTTTTTAAAGATATGGTTTATTAGTGATTTGTGAATGATTTTTTACCAAAATGTTTTTGTTCTGTATTAACATTAAATAACATGGAACGATGTCAGTACCCCAAAACATAAAAACCAATCCAAATCGATCGTATGTATGTATGAATGTATGCTTGGGTTTTTACGTCGTACTTAACAATGTTTCAGTTATGTGACGACGAGGAATTTTTCGGTGTGTACATATGTGATTTCAAAGTGCTGCCGCAACTGAAGTAGAAATGATAGCACACCAATCACAGTGCGCTAACATCAGGTCAACACGACCAGGGGTTAATAGCAGGTCTGCCAACTTCGAGACGGACACTCTTATCATTTGGCCACCGAAGCAGTTCAAATCGATCGTAACAATGGCTTTAAACAATCTCCAATAATACATTATGTCAGGTCTTCTTTACGAAAATGCAACTGGTATAGTTACAAACAGTTTTAGGTATAGACTCGAATAAACGTACACAACTGGAAACTAATGTCGCCCATTACAATAAAACCATATGTTTGATGATTTTGTTTCGATTTTTGTCTGTGTCGACAGATGGACCAGTAGGTACCGATGAAGATCGCTAAGGAAGCGACGCCTTCCGGTAAGAGTTAACACGATTTGGAGAAGGAAGTTCTTTCCATGTTCGACAATAGGCCGATTGTGTCGTATAGAAATGGTTTGTCGAACTCTCGTAACAGTTAATTACACCTAAGTGTTTTAGTAATTTCAATCTAGTTCCCAAGTGGAGAGCAGTCTAGTTCCTTATATGGCTCCTTTGTGCCTACGCATCGTCTACAACTAGTTAGGTGTCCTTGCACTCTAGCAGATGTATTTGGAAACCAGCATCGTTGCCCAAAAAGCAGCTCTGTCTTCTCTCGGCCTTGAAGTTCACTGATGTCGTTGCAACCCTCGGAGAACGTCGTCCTGCAAATTCAAGGGAAGGACTAAACAATCTGTAGTCTCCCTGTCTTAGTTTTCATTTCCCGATACAATACACCATCCTTCTCCACAGTGCGACCCCATTTGCTGTAGCACAAACATCCGTACCTGTTCCGATTCCTTACTTCGTTCTGACTTGATTGGTAACCGGTTAAAAATGTTGGCAGGGCAGCCAGCTTTGCATCAGCAATCACACCAACAGTTACACAAATGCTTTGTAACGTCGCCTGCTGAATTTCGATTGGTAATATCGGACACATCTGCCCAGTCCTCCAGCACATTATAATTCGACTGAGTACCTTGGAATACTGACACCTGCTCAGCGTTGATGTTCGACTTACCAGAACGGTCCCGAGAGGTGAAATTCATTCACCCATCTCTGTTCCAGGACATGTACTTCCCTCTTCGTCGGGTGAGTGGATTGTCACAAGTGGAGTGGGTCGTTTACAACCTGGAAGGAAACGCCTTGCAGATAATCCCTAATGTTGTAGCAGATTAAGTGCCAGGATCTCTATCTTCTTACTCGGATACCCGGGTTGGCGCTCTGGATTTTTGAGTCCAAGGGAGGCAATAACTAGCAATCCTTCGACGAACCTTCTATAATACGACGTTAAAACAAGAAATCTTATCAACTGGCGCATGTTTTGGGGAATTGTCCACTCGAAATCAGCACATGTTTTCTCGTGATCGGTCGGAATGCCTTGATGCGACATATATCCGAAGAATCGAACTTCCTTTCTGAATAAATCACACTTTGATGGCTTCACTTTCAGTACATGTTATGCAAGGTCTCAAACACAAACTGTAACTTATTTAAATATCCATTAGTACCTGCAACACACAGATATATATCCAAATAAGATGTACCTTCAGGACTATCTGCTGCCTCCTTTAAATCCAATGAAGGCGGATAGATTTCCTTCATCGCTTCAGCAATATGGGGATTATTTAACGTCAGTAGATCATCAGTATACCGCTTGGTAAATGAAAAGGATCGAGCTTTAAAGATATTACTTTAAGTAATTTCTGCATACAGTCGTATTCATGTGAAAACAGGTATAGGTCTGCCAAAAGAGGCGCACAATTGGTACCCATTGGAATACCTATGCACTGTTGGTAAATGGTATCTCCGAGTTTCACATAGATGTTATTAGGGAGAAATTTAAGTAATTCAATAAATAATGTAACATCCCATGAGTGGTAACCTTTATAAAGAGTAGAACTAAAGAAAAGCCTTATTGGTTCTGACGTTACTGTAACGGTGACCTGTTTTAGCAAATACCGAGACAATTAACGACAATATTCTTTCAATAAGATCTTTGTGACACACTCTGTAACAACTTAAACATGTATGTCAGTGGGAGTTTTTGGAAGTTGTTGTCGGATCACTTCTTCAGCCGATCCTTGAAGATTATCCTTTAGAAATTGAACCGTGTTCTCAGCAGCTAGTTGTCCGCGTCACGTTCTTTCTGCCCTCTCAATCCACGTGGTTGGGTCCTTTCTTCCTGAGTACACCGGTAACTTAACAGGAGGAGCCACACCAAATTCTTGATTAGCTTGGACTTGGGAGAGCTCCAACCCCAGTCTCAAACGTGCCACCTCGTCCCGCAACTCATAGACTTTTGGAGTTTTGGTTGCCATACTAGCGCCTGGTCTCTTCACCCTGATTACCGTTCACCCTTGTTACCGTTCACAAAATATCGCCACTCACACTTACACCGCAAATCCCACTTCTGACACCAAAATTTTAACAAGACCAGAAGGCCCGCAGGGAAACACACAACACACAACACTGCTCTTTAAATGAGATGATGGCTGTTTTAATTCCCGGCGGAAGCAGCGATATGAATGGTGATTATATACAATGACTGGGACTGACTAGTTGTTACACAATGATGTGTTTCATAGCTAGGCCCTCTACTGGCAAACGTGAGTAGGTCTGGACTGCAAGCCTTGAGAATTCAAGATATTCAAGAACTCCACATATTAGCGACGGCAATCCTCGCATTCAGCAAGCTACGCTACTCCTCAGACCTGACTCCCCCATGCCACTGCTCTTTACGTGCAACGACCTTTCTTAGCGCCTTCCCTAGAACAGGAGAAATCACCCACCCATCACTGAGCTGAAGTTAAAACCAGGCTATTTCTGATTATGATCTAACCATAAGCTTACACTGGGTTCCTGATTTGACCAAAATCAACACAAGAATGCAGTGACGTGTACGTGATAATTAAAGACGTACAACACTGGGAGTGAGACCAGAGCGGCGATGGCAGTGTGATAGCTGGCAAATGGTCACATATAACCGGTGAAATACGGCGCCTTCTCAATTTATCTCAGTCAGGGTTTTATTCTAACTGTTCGTGTAAATGCATCAACAGTAGCAATGTATGCAGCCCCAGCACCATGGCTTGAGTAGAATTAGGCGAAATATGCAGTGATGTTAATTGCCATTAGTGGTCGTGCGTTGTCATCACATTTAACATACATTTCATTAAAACAATGCAAAACAAGGAGCAGGAAACGGTAAAGGTTCGAGTCTTCACTGATGTTGCATGCTATACTAGCCCATTATAAATATTATCACGTGAATGGTCATACAACACTTCCGTTACAGACGTCACATATGCCAAAAGCTTTGACAACCTTTGTGTTAAAGATAATGTAGGATGTTCCGTTTTTAAACAGATGACCAAATTAGAATACTTTATAATATTCCAGTGATAAATATCTTAAACTAGAATAGTTCACGTCTTTAAATATTTAATACGCCTTTAATATTTAATACCTAAATGTATATGTAAACCGATTATATATGCCCAAATGGGACAACTCGCACGTGTACATGTAAGATACAAGACTGATGAATATTCATTTTGTCTGAAGTGGAAGTAAAAGTGAACCTATTGACTAGGGTGGGTTACTCTGAGGCTGGGTTGGAAAGAAAGTGACACCTTATCTCAGCTCGTTGTGACCTGTCTAGTGTAGCCGGGGGTGGGCAGGTCAGATTAGAAGCGCTGCCCGACTGGCTGCTAATATCCGGCCCTGATATGCTGGAGTGATGTTCAGTACTCAGACAGGTGATAACGTGTGTTCAGATTCCCGCCCTTTTTCAAGTGGTATAATCACGTGAAGCGGGAAAATGAGAATTGGTTTATAGCTGACCAATCAAATCGGTCTAAAAATAATATCTTTTTACAAATTTGAAACATATATTATATGAGTGCATGTGTTTGTAATGAAAAGGCATTCTTCGTATTGTTTGTAGATGTTATAGCCAACTGAAAATACACCAGTGTTCATTTCAGTGATTTCGATGGAGTTCTGGGCTATTTTAAAGAAAGAGGCAAGAATCACTTTGTAAGCACGCAGAGTGATGTAAGCAGCGATAGTTGTAATCTCATGCCATCTGAGTCTATCTGCGTGTGCTTCATGGTATGTTGGGATCTGTGTAAAGTCAAAACAAAATGACGTCGAGTATATGGCGATCAAAGCGTGCATAAATTATTTATCACGGAATACGTTACAGGCATATCAAATATCGACCGACTTTTATGTCCGCAACTTTTCAATGGCGTAATACTGTTCATCAAACAATCTATAGCCAAGGGATTGCTGTGCTCAGGTTTATGGCAGGAATCTGTCGTAGAGGATAAATTAGGTAAACTGCAAACATGGAAACACTGACTCTTTTGGCTTTGTTTTTTACATCCGAGGTGAAATATCTCATTTTCGGACTGTCACTATACACTATGTTCAAGTTAGCGTATGCCAGTTTGGTTGGAGACACAGTGTATTATTGATGTTATACGAATGGCTTTGTGAAAAGATAACAGTGGAAAACGGAGAATCATCAGTAAGGTAAAGCGGATACAGGAGGAATATTCAGTGAGGTTTGTACATCTACGAGTCAAAACAGACATTCGTATACCAGCCATCAACCAAAACTGATGTTCCGGGTAAATAATCGCAAGGCGAATTCCCAAAACGATGTTCAACACAAACTACCATAGAACTAAGAAATTATGTCAAGTATAACATCTGACAGAATTATCTAAAGATAAGCAGTCAACAGTTTTTATTCATGCTGTAAAGACACAATCAACATTACAGACCAATAAGTGAAACTAGTGTTCAAATTGTGTACCATGCTAGTATATAAGTTTTCGATAATGAAAATATGTTTGATGGAATAACCTCGCAGTGTTTGCAGTAATAACTTGTTTCTGAACTTGTTTTTTTAATGGTTCATCACATAACACACAAGATATAATAAATGTTGCAAGGCAAGATTTACACATGCCACATACAAGACCATTCGGTATTGTTATCCAAGTATAATGGACAATTTACAATGTCAAAATTGAAACTATCCATTTTCTCGTGAAGTCTGTGAGACAGGAATCACAGTCGATGAAAAAACAAATGCTGTTGCCAGACTTTTTTTAAAATATGCCCACTACAACATCAAACGAAACAGACATTCAATTGTGCATTGCTTGTCAGAAGAATAACAGCGGATATCTATATGCGGCGTTTATTCGGTCTGTCGAGTAGAAGTGGAACTGTTTACTAAAGTGTGTCCCTCTAGTGTTTTGGGGACAGGGCCCCGACTATTTATCTGGGTCTTTTGTCACTTTGGTAACGACTGGAGTTAAATGATTAGAGTTCCCACAGATTTGTGGTTAGTCAATTTATGTTGTTCTCTACATATCGATTATCGCAGCAATCAATTAATCATACAATTGATGAGGCATCACCGCACGTATCCACTTACCCACCTGCTTTTCACATGAGTATTTGTTACTAAGGTATTGATATTTTTTGTCTGATTGTCTTGAAATATCCATGGTAAAATTATCAACCATGAGATTTAATATGTGCGTTATTACGGACTGTCAGCCAACTAATAAGTAGAAGACCTAACACAACTTATGTCATATGACATGAAGGGAGGATATGTTGCTTAAAGCTAATATAGATCATTTGTAATGGAACACTGTATGGACTTTTCAAATATCTATTGACTTATTGTATTTTTCTACCGGGTATAATGTCACTATAACTCCTACATAACTTAGTTCGGTGGGCTAATGTTTGGAGCGTCCGTCTCGAAGTCGGGAGAGCTGGTATCAAACCCGATTTATGTCTTGCCAAAAACTTTAATAAGAATGGTGATTGTTGCTTTCTCGCTTGACGCTCATCACTGAGTAGTTAGAGCAGTACAAGGACACAAGAAGAGCTGGCTTGGTGTTAGTATAATGTGACTGATTTGGGTGTCATATCTGGTGTCTTCGGTTGGATATTACAGAGACTGCAGCACTTCGGCGGCATGGACTCGCCTTGCCACAGGAAGACGCAGTAAATGTACACATCTATGTAGTCACGAATTGCAGCGTCAGTCGCTGACCTAGGAGGTATGCGGCTGGACGAGGGGACACTCGAACAGTGGGCACCTGCTGGAGATGGCGACGGTCTTCCTTCCCCATTGACCGTGGGACAACTTACAGACGGAAATTGCAACTGTCGTGTTACAGTATACTTCAGTGAATTTGTAGGAAAGCATCATTGCCAACTACGTGAATACGTATAAACATTGTAATTTCCACGAACTTTCTCTACATTCTTCCCAAAATCAGTCTGGCGAGCTACAATACTTTAACGAAACTCTGGTGTGACAGACACACTGATGAAGCTCGAAAAGTATTACGCATTGGATGGACGGCGGATTTGTAGTAACAGGTAGACATTAGATGGCTGTACCCACAAGACGTGTGTCTGTCAAAGGCTAGGTCTTACATCGCCTTTGATTCATAATTGCTTCTTCAATAATTGTGTCGTTTCATTTATAATTGAATTATTGCGGATATCAAAAGATTGGTATGTCGGTAGATGGCGGCATATTATACATGAGTTCTGGATGTTCTTCTGTATTATGTACTGATATTTCCACTGCACAGAAGATAATCTTTTTAGAATTGCCTCTTGCGGAGTCTCAGTTCGCAAATGACAGTTTGATGAAAAATGATGCCCATTGGCGAAACCCGGTTTCTTGGCAATCTTGGATCAAGAGAACCAAATACAAAGTCTAATTGAAAGGATCAGTTCTTTATACCATTAAAACTGGATGCCGCCTTCACAAAAGTCTTTTTTGTTTGAACACTTTGCTTGGAAACACATTGTTTGACAAATCTACCATGGGCCTAATTTAACATCAACATTTGTGACAATTTGTTTTAGGAGACAAAATTTTAAATTTGCGAAAGCTGTACTGACGAATGTTATGGCTATATACTATCAAAGGGCAAAACTGTCCTTAAAACCGATTTGCTTTTAATTCTAATAAATGTAAAAATATATAAAAAGTAAAGAAAAGAAAGAATTTCTGTAAATGCCTCTATACCGAAATGTATATACTAAACGTTATCAACAACAGAAGGAGAACACTGACTAACATAATCCCACACTGTGGCAGCTACGTGAGCGGAAAGCTGTCAAGCTGTAAACAATAAACACTGTTCTACTGTGCGTCATCCTTAACATACGTCACAAGTGACTTTATGAAAACATTGCATTGGTCTAATTTATTTAGTTTTGGCCTGTATTACTATCACATTGGCTCTAAAGAGACGAGGCGTACTACAAGTGAAATATTACGGAATACGGCGTATAACACCAATCAAATAAATAAATAAATAAAAAAATAAATAAACAACATTGGTCTTCAACAACCCAGGATCTGGACAGCTCTTTTTTATGTAAAAAAACCTGTGCCTCTGAAGGAGAATGGAATATACACGAACGCAGGCACACTAATACAAAATATAGGCCCATAACGGCACAAATCGCCTATACGTGCTAAATTTGTTTCGATTTTGTGGACAAAACGTCTGCCAGGGAACGCTGTGACGGGTCGATATGAACTTGTAAGTAGCAATAAAGGTAGCGACGCCTGTAGCCACGAGTTGACATAATTTGGGAGAAGAATTGCTCTTCTAGTCAAAGCCAAAGCTTTATCGTCTTCAGGAAATCGATTGTGGGACTCTATTCACAGTTACACACAGTTACTACACCCAAGTGTTATTTCACCCTGTTTCCTGAGTTCGGGGTTCCTGGTATGACCAACCTGTGTCAACACTGGCGAGCACAGATGTGTACAATGGAGCCAATAATGGTAGAAGTGCGAATCTCTAAAGCTATAATCAGTCATACTCACTACAAAAATTGCCTTCAGTCAGTGACACGTAACAACATAAGCTCTACACATGGATGTGTTGAAGGTTTATATCATTGCAAGGAAAACGAAGATAAAACACTTTTACTAATTCATAATGTTAAAATCCATAAAATTCGCTTTCGGGTGACGGGTGACGTCATAAGTATTAAAAAAACCTGTGGCATTCTGGATACTAGGCCAATAATGATTTAATAATTATGACGTCACCCGAGGAAATTAGTTTTTGGCGCCAAAACTGAGTTTATGCAGTTTAACGTTATGAACTGCAAAAAGTGCTCTAATTTGATTTTCTTTGCAAGAATATGGACTTCCAACATATCTATGTGAAGACCTTGTTTTTTTTAACGTGTCACTCACTAAAGGCAATTTTGGACGCGAGAATGACCGATTTCACAGAGAGTGGAATATAGACGACTCTCTAAAAGAAATAGACTATAAATCGTTATAAATGTTTAACGGAGGTGGATCAGACGGTTGTATAAGCCATATAGTTCGAGAAAGTCAGAATCTGTTTTACCCGATTGTCACATGTAATGAACAGACCCGTGTCCAGTTGTCTGGTAGGGTAGGAGGGTGGGGAATGGCGGACGTATTTTTAAATGCATTTGGACAAAAATAAGTATACAGAAAAAATATCAATATTAAGTGTATCAAAAATATGTTAAAAATATGTTACCTAAGATGGAAATCTTTGTGAAAGGAAACGGCGGGGGGAGGGGGGAGGGGGGTCCTGAAGCAATCTCCTGAAGCATATACCTACTGGAAGAACTCTAATGACAAGAGATTCTAATGATGAATAGAAGACTAGAGAAAGACAGTTGTAGCATGGGTGGGGAGTGAGCAGTGAACTAGAGTCGATCATTCCGATGCTCTGTTGACAGGCCACCCAGACATGGCACAGCGTTTTTCAGAACAATGCCATTTGCCTGGTGCACATTACTATATTTATCAGCAACTGCATTGTGAAGGAATTAATGGATCAATATTTTCTCCCAGGTAACTCATTTAGTGATTGGGGTAATGTAGAGTGAAGTATACCATGTGAGCGTTTTTGTTCTTCAAACTAATCGGCCGCTGATATGATATGAATTCGTCGGGTGCAACCCATTCAACGGGGAAGAGATTTTATTTATTTATCTACTCGCTTAGTATTTCAAGTCGTATTATATACGACGGCAGCCAAAATTACAGTATAATATATACATTATAATGGCAAGAAACCGGGCACACTCCGATTGAAAACAACGTGAGTGAGTGAGGGCTTAGAGTTGAAGGTCGTAATTAACAATTTTTTAGTCATATGACGACGAAGGAATCCTTAGAGTACACATAATGTGCCCCCTTGTTTCAGGACGGATTTCCACCGCTCTTTTATCTAATGCTCCTTCACTGAGACGTCTTACTAAAGGCAAGTAAGCTGCCCCGCCCGAGCCATACTACTGACACGGGTCAACCAGTCGCTACACAATCCCTTTTATGCTGAAGCTGTAACTCCCTCTGGCCCTGGAACTACCGTCTCAAAGTGGAAGCGCTCTACCAACTGTGCAATCGGGGCTGGTAGGCTGAAAACAGAGGAGAGCAGTCTTGTATGTTACCCTGGGGTCTGATGTAGTACTGATATTATACTACATCGTGATCAAAGCCAGCACAAATCATATGTCGTGGAATACGCTACAGGCTCATCAAATACCATCAACTGTCTTTGTGCCTACAACTTTCTAGTAACGCTGACTGTACTACAATGTACAGCCAACAGAGTATTGTGTTCGGGTGAGAGCAAAGTCAGATAAACTGTGCATGGAATTGGTGGTTCTTTTGACTTCGGTGTACATTTCAGGTCAAATGTATAATTACCCAATGTCGGTATACATGGTAGCGTATGTTAGCTTGGTTGGGGGACTTATCGAGACGACTGCTACAGATATGTGGAGCACAACACTGTAACAGACAATTCTCGGTTAAATACTGCGTATACAAAGAAAATTTTCCATGCGGTTTTGTAAACACGGTCAATTATGTTCCCAAGTTGAGGAAAAAATACAAGAAAGGAGACGGGTAGCATGTAACGACTCTGCGGTCACCAACAACTCATCAAGATGAGACCCTGTTGTGATAGAGGGATTTATAAGTCCTCATTATGTATTTGAAAAACGGCAGCTTTATCTTCTCTGGGGAGAGACCCGACGGCTCTGTTCACAACACATCTATCGGTGATGGGATGAATGCTCCATCTTACGAACCAAATAAAAATTGCTTTATAAATAATTTACCGTTTCGTTAAAACTGAATTAGTTGCTGATATCAGAAGTTTGGTATATCAATAGCGGACTGCATATGACGGTCTTAGGTTTATACATCCAGTGCGTCATTCTTTCTAGAACTATCTCTCTCGGAGACTTAGTCTGTAAATGACAGTCTAATGAGAATAATTCCCACTTTTATGAAAAAACAGGCTTTTGAGAATGTTGTATGGGTTGCTATCAGCCAAAAGTATACATGTCATCAAGCAAGTTCTTATTGAACGGCTCCGTTCCTTATTCCATTGTAATTGGATGAAAAGTGAGCGGAAAAGTAAACATTTGTATTTGTTTAAAATCATCACTGGGAAACCCGATTAAATGTAACAGGAAAGCTTGTGACAACGACTGTTGGTGGAAAAAAAGATCTTAAATTTGCAGAAAAAAAGCTGCTTTAAATGCGATCACTTTTAAATTTTAACAAATGGAAACTTGTCCCAGGACTTTCTTTTGTAGGAAGAGCTGCGAATTCAACCTCGGGCTTGAGCATTACAATTGTAAATTCCCCTCTCTCACTTTTTGTTAGGGCTTTGATGACAACTAGCGGGCGAAAGTGTAATGGTGAGAGCGTTTGCGCTATCTTATGTTTGCTGAATACTTGTTTTACACCAATATGACGTTACATGTGTGGAAACTTCGCTAGTTGGTTACCAAAGGTTATTGCTTTATCCCAATCACTGTGGTTTCCTGAGCTCGTAAATCTTATCACCATCGAATAAGTGAAACGTTGTTGTACGAGGCTTTAAGCAACTGTCAACCAACCTTTTGTAACAAAGCAGGGATTAAACTTTGTTCTGAGATGGTGGATTGATAGTACTGCCGGAGAAGAAATCATAAGCAAACGTGTCTTGGTGAAATTACCCAGAACTGAAACAAATGCAGTCAATCCAAACCGATGGCAACTTTGGCCTTGAAAAAGACATAATCTCGCACGCTGTTTTGTTGGTAAATACCGTTTCCTGCTGAAAGGAAATAGACCACGCAACAAACCAGACTCGCTATTATTCAATAAACGTACACACCCGGAAACCATTGCTCCTCAATGTGATAAATTCATATATTTGATGATTTTCTATCGATTTTGTCGACTCGAAGGCTGTGCCGGATCGATATGGGTCTGTTCCAATACGGATGAAACTTATCAAGGTAGTGGTGCCTTCCGGCACCGGCGAACATACTTTGCTAACAGAATTGTTTTCTCTGCTCGACACCAAAGTGACGTTTTCATTTAAAAATAGGTTGTGGAATTCACAGTTGACTACACCAGGGTGTCAATTCAACAGTTTTCTTGAGTAAAGAGTAATTCGGCTCCTGGGTTCCAGACATGACGAAGAACAGTATAGAGATAACCAGGCTCAACACAAGAGCTAGGACGCGTAGACTGAGCAAGATGCGCACATGGAGCAACTAAAGGTAAATGTGCAGCACTGTTCTTGTGCTAAATGATAACGCATGTAAGCACGTTC